>NC_088873.1:24121526-24168927 GCF_032884065.1 Artemia franciscana
GTCATGAAGTTAGTTGTCGTCATGTTTGTTATGACGAGGCTTAGTATATGACGTCATTATAAGTATTTAAGAAGATCGTTCAAAGAGAAATTTTTAATTGTAAAATGGATGAAGAACCTACAATGGCAACAGCCAAGGAAGCTGCTCGAAGAGTCTATGCCCAAAACACTTGCGGCTGATAGAGAAAGTAAGAAAAGAAAGTGTGCCGAGGAATCACAAGAACAGCATGAAAAAAGACTTGCGGCTAATAGAGAAAGTATGAAAAGAAAGTTTGCCGAGGAGCCACAACAACAGTGTGAAATTAGGCTTGCGTCTCAAAGAGAAATCATTAAAAGAAAGCGTGCCGAGGAATCACAAGAGCAACCTGAAAATTTTCGCCTGGCATTCACGTACAGCCCAGTCGATGATTATAGCTTGAGTAGATGTGTTCAAATCGGGACTATGTCTAAAATTTGTCCCTATTGCAAGGCCTTGAAATTCAATGGTGAAACAATGGGAATGTTTTGCGCCTCAGGAAAAGTTAAACTTCCTCTATTGGCTGCACCACCAGAGCCATTGAAGACTTTGCTTACTGGAACTTCGTCAGAATCTAAGCGTTTTTTGTCACAAATCAGAAAATATAACCCATGTTTCCAAATGACGTCGTTTGGAGCCCAAATCGAAAATCCAGATCAATTTATGTTTAGTTTCAAAGTAAAAGGGCAAATTTATCATAGAGCAGGGTCCCTTCTACCATTCTAAGGCGAGAATCATAAATTTTTACAATTGTAATTCATCAGTGATAGAAATTCTGAATTGAATGCACGTTGCGAAATTTCTCCCGACGTTGAAAGGACAATCGTTTCCCAATTGCAACATCTTTTCCACGAAAATAATAATTTAGTGCGTCTGTTCAAAACAGCCATCGATTTGATGCCTACTGATACGCATAAAATTGTTATTTCCGCTGACAAAACGCCTCCTGGCCAACATGTGCGTAGATCTATGGAATTTAAAAATTCAGATGGATAATTAACCGCTTCATTTGGTTCCAAAACTGTGTCGACTGACTTGCAAAGGACTGCCTGGTCTCAAATCTTGGTCAAACAATATTGTTGATTTCGTGGACGTCTATATTTTTGGGTGCGAGAATCGCTCTTTCACTTAGCCATTTATTATTTTTATAATTTTTTAGAATATTCGGAAATACTTTTTCAATCCATTCATTTTTGGACGTCACTAAATTACAGAAATCAGCAGGTAGTTGCACACGTCCAGAAATTGAGTCTATCGTATGATAAATGTCTTTTTGTTCCGACGTTAACTTGGAAATGTTATTTTGTACATACGACAATAGATCACTCGTACTGTAACTTTGCTCACGATCCAATTCTACACATGTCGAAACAGCAGCGATACGGTTAGGTGAAGGCATTCCCAAATCCTGAAGAGGTTTGTTTGCCATACGTACGCACAAATCTTCTATAATAACTAAAGTGTAGTTATAAATTTCTGATGTAAAATCAAAAGTCATATCTGACGTCTGTAACTGTTTTCGATGGAGTATATCTTCGGACATTTTTGACTTATATTTTTCCCATAACTCTGTAGGAGCTGATGGAGAGCAAGTGCACGAATTTGACTTGGGGTCGACGTTTCGCACGCGTCATTGATGCAGTTATCCCAGTGTTGGTCATTCTCCAATAAATTCAGAGCTTGGCATGCGCTACGGTAAGTGTCATGTATAGTACCGTTTACAGTTCTCAAATACTCAAAGGATGTCGGACCGGGTACATTCACCAAGAGCAGGCGTAGAAAGAAGCATTCATGTTGATTGGGGTGAACGGTGTAGAGTCTTCCTATCGTGGTATCTTTGAAGATGGTAGGTTGGCCGTAAACCCACTGGTTATCTACTTCGATGGTGGTACTGTTGCCATTGTAGGTTCTTCAGTCATTTTACAATAAGAAATTTCTCTTTCAACGGTCTTCTTACAATTAAAAACTTGTCTTTGAACGATATTCTTAAATACCTGTGTCCTGGTCGTCAATTATATTCCCTGTGTCCCGATCGTCATTTGTGTCCCGGTATCCCAGCCTGTAATTTCTCTTTGAGTGTCCCGGTCGTTATTTATATTCCCTCTGTCCCGGTCGTCATTTGTGTCCCGGTCTGTAATTTCTCTTTGAGTGTTTTTTCTTCTTAGTATTTTTTAGTTTTTTATATTTTTTCTTTTTTCAGTTTTCTTTTTCTTCTTTATTTTTCAGCTTCACTATGAAATACATATCGCCAAACCTTTGTTTTTTAACTAAAATCTGGTAGGCATTGATGACCTTATCCAAGTCAAAATCCCAAACCCAATCATCATCGCTATCATTTTCAGTTTTGATATGTTTTGACTCTCACTGTCCAGGTGGATCTTCATCTAACTGCGAGGTTTTGCGTTCTTTAGCCTCAAGCCTGTTTCCTTGCTGTTCTTTTGATTCCTCGGCACGCTTTCTTTTCTGACTTTCTCTATCAGCAGCAAGTTTTTGGCATAGACTCTTTGAGCATCTTCATCGGCTTTTGCCATTGTAAGTTCAGCAGTCATTTTAAACTTAAACATTAATAGATTTCTACGTGAACATATATGTCTTAAATATCTTTAATGACGTCACCGTTATAGCAAAAATGACGACAACTAACTTCATGACGTCAGTCGACATTGTTTAGAATATTGTTTAATTGTTTAGAATATTCGGAAATAATTTTTCAATCAATTCATTTTTGGACGTCACTAAATTACAGAAATCAGCAGGTAGTTGTATACGTCCTGAAATTGAGTCTACTGGGAGCTTTCCGTTTCCAATTGCCAGCAATTGGTCTGAAAATGTTTGACCAGAGTCATCGTTTTGCAATCGGACACGCATATTTGTAGTTCATCTTAATGTTTTTACGTGTGCCCATAAATTAGAATTTTTCAGGCAAGCATTCATTTCGTCTGCAGGAGTTGATCTAGGTATTATAGGTAATGTTTGCCTGAAATCTCCCGCAAGCAATATTAATGTGCTGCCAAAGGGTTTCGACTTCCCTCGCAAATCTTTAATAAGTTTGCATTGCTGCAATACTTTACCCATCCGAGATGATTTGGAAATATTGCACGTGGGAGTTTCTGTAGAATGCAAATTCGGAGGCAATTTCAAAGTGGAATGAGCAGTTCTTCCACCAGGCAGCAATGTTGCGGCTATTCCGGACGACGCAATTGCCAACGCTATATCATTTTTTGATCGAATTGATGCCAGAATCAGTTTTATCACAAACGTTTTACCAGTACCTCCTGGCGCATCCAAAAAGAAAATTTCTCCAACGTTGTTATCGACACAATGCATTATCGTATCGTAAATGTCTTTTTGTTCCGACGTTAACTTGGAAATGTTATTTTGTATATACGACAATAGATCACTCGTACTGTAACTTTGTTCACGATTCAATTCTACACATGTCAAAACAGTAGCGATACAGTTAGGTGAAGGCATTCCCAAATCCTAAAGAGGTTTGTTTGCCATACGTATGCACAAATCTTCTATAATAACTAAAGTGTAGTTATAAATTTCTGATGTAAAATCAAAAGTCATATCTGACGTCTCTAACTGTTTTCGATGGAGTATATCTTCGGACATTTTTGACTTATATTTTTCCCATAACTCTGTAGGAGCTGATGGAGAGCAAGTTGTTAAAATGATGCCAAACAATGCACCAATTTGACTTGGAGTTGACGTTTCGCACGCGTCAATGATGCAGTTATCCCAGTGTTGGTCATTCTCCAATGAATTCAGAGCTTGGCATGCACTACGGTAAGTGTCATGTATAGTACCGTTTACAGTTCTCAAATACTCAAAGGATGTCGGACTGGGTACATTCACCAAAAGCAGGCGTAGAAAGAAGCATTCATGTTGATTGGGGTGAACGGTGTAGAGTCTTCCTATCGTGGTATCTTTGAAGATGGTAGGTTGGCCGTCGACCGACTTACCCTCTTTTCGACGTTCAAATACTTTATTTTTAGTATTCCACGTGTAATACGAAGGCACTTCAGTATACAGCAGTTTTTTTTTTGCAAAATCATTTTTGCAAAGCGAAAAGAAAGCGGTTAACTTTGTATCCGGTGGATTCAGGGCTCTATGTTGCACGTTGGTTTCCGAGAAATAAACACGTTGACCATTCTGTAAATGTACCGCTAAGTGAACAACAGCTGGACTAGGTTCATGTATCGGAAATGAAAGAATTCGCCAAACAGCTTCATTACTGCTTATGTATCTTCCAGCCTGATATTGTAGGATTTCTTCGATATCTTTGATTTCAGGCTGCAAGCCAAAAACTGCCATGTCACTGCCCTTGTTGACGTATTTACATATGTATTTGATTGCCTTTACAGAGTTACAGTATCCAACGTTTATGTCTGCATTAAATGTTTTTGATAATAACGGGGAACATGGAACAACCCACTGGTTATCTACTTCGATGGTGATACCGTTAAGCTTCTTTATTATTGCTGTTTTACCTCCATCTTCAGTAGATCTTCTTCTATATTGTGGGTAACCATCATTGCCAGTAATTGTGTTTGATACTAAAAGTCGAGGATATTGCTTTGTGCACCTTCCTTTAGCCATGCATGGTGAATTTTTGTTCAGTGCACCGCAAGGTCCATGTATCATATTTTTTACAATAATATCATGTAACCCCTTATCGACATTTTCATCAGGTATTTCAGTGGAAATCACATCATCAATTTCGTTCGAAGTTATTTTTTTAAGTAGCCAGATTAGTATATGTGCGTGTGGCAAACCTCGTTTTTGCCATTCCACTGAGTACATCCAGCATCGCACTGACCCAAACACTTAAAGTTTTACTATGTAGTTTATCAGTGATTTCAACTTTTGCCGGAAGACACGGGCCGTAATGTCATGTCTATGAACCGCCGATTGTCCTTGAAGTAAAAGCTGCTGTATCTCGTCCCAAGATTAATTACATGTAAATGTAATAAATAAATCTGGACGACCATAGAGACGAACATACGCAATATCATCTTGAGCATATTCATGCATATGACGGGGACTGCCAGCATATGATGAAGGTAAAATTGTTAATCTTCCCACGTTTGTGGTATTACCGTCATTTATAACTGCATCTCGCAAATGAATGTATTGTTCAGAGCGGAGCTTGGTCTGATTCAGGCGGATATATAGCAAACGTTCTGATTCAATTTTAGCATACATATCAACGACGTATTGGTGAAACAATTAACGGCATTTTAAAATATAATTTTCTTCATCCTACCGAATCATTAGTCTATAGGAATAATAATGCATTGCACTGCATTTCTTATTCATTTCTTTGTTAGTGGCTGGATTCATCAATTCAATATTAAAGTGATGGCCGTCGGCTCCATCCCAAAAAATGATAGGATATTGTAGGGCATCGTAGCATCGATGAGTTTCAGCAATTCTTAACAACTGAGCGTTTCGCTTATGAAGAATAATATCTCGAGGTAAAAACAGATCACCGACCATAACGATTGCCACTTCGTCGATAGTTGGAGCATTGTATCTACGCACATGTTGGCCAGGAGGCGTTTTGTCAGTGGAAATAACAATTTTATGCGTGTCAGTAGGCATCAAATCGATGGCTGTTTTGAACAGACGCACTAAATTATTATTTTCGTGGAAAAGATGTTGCAATTGGGAAAAGATTGTCCTTTCAACTTTGGGAGAAATTTCGCAACGTGCATTCAATTCAGAATTTCTATCACTGATGAAGTACAATTGTAAAAATTTATGATTCTCGCCTGAGAATGGTAGAAGGGACCCTGCTCTATGATAAATTTGCCCTTTTAATTTGAAAGTAGACATAAATTGATCTGTCCACGATCTTCTTACAATTAAAAATTTTTCTTTGAACGATTTTCTTAAATACTTTTAATGACGTCATCGTCATGACAACATGACGACATGATGACGTGACGTCACAACTTGACGACAACTAATTTCATGACAACATGACGACATGATGACATGACGTAACTCGACAGACAGACAGACAGACACATCCACAGACAACTTATTATATATATATATATATATATATATATATATATATATATATATATATATATATATATATATATATATATATATATATATATATATATATATATATATATATTAACAGGTGGGACACAGGGACACAACTACAGTGGTGCGTAGCTAATATGGCGCGTAACGACTTAGGCGCGCAGGGGGATTGGGGGGTTGCGAAGCGCCCCCACCAACTAGGTGTCGGGGTGGTGCGAAGCGCCACCCCAACAGCTAGTATATATATATATATATATATATATATATATATATATATATATATATATATATATATATATATATATATATATATATATATATATATATATATATATATATATATATATATATATATATATACATATATATATATATATATATATATATATATATATATATATATATATATATATATATATATATATATATATATATATATATATATATATATATATATATATATATATATATATATATATATATATATATATATATATACTAGTTGGTTTGGGTGCATCACGCCCCCCAAACACCCCTCCCCCACGCGCGCATATAAATAGATTGTCAGGTTTACCGACCCTTGAACATGCAACATATAATTGTCCATGGAAAAAAAAAATCCGTATTCAGATCTATACCTCATTATTCTAATGATTGCTCTTGAACATTCCCTTTGTCCCGGTCGTCATTTATATATCCCCCTGTGCTCCCCCCCGGCGTCCCCGTTTTAGTTGTGTCCCAGCCGTTATTTATTTTCCCTGTGTCCCGGTCGTTATTTGTATCCCGGTGTGCCAGTCTGTAATTTCTCTTTGAGTGTTACGGTTGCATTTATATCCCCTGTGTTCCGGTGTCCCGGTCGCCATTTGTGTCCCGTTCATGATCTGTAATTTCGTCAGTCCTCAAACATGACGTCAGTCGATACACAAACATGACGTCATTCAACAGAACCACAGACAAACAACTTATTTTTATATAGATAGATAGATAGATATATCTATCTTCTATATATATAAAAATAAGTTGTCTGTCTGTGGATGTGTGGATCAGGTGACGTCACCTGAAAAAACTGGATCAGGTGACGTCAAAACTGAAAAAACTAAAAAAGGCAAAAACTACAAAAAAAACTAAAAACTAATATCTATCTATCTATCTTCTATATATATAAAAATAAGTTGTCTGTCTGTGGATGTGTGGATCAGGTGACGTCACCTGAAAAAACTGGATCAGGTGACGTCAAAACTGAAAAAACTAAAAAAGGCAAAAACTACAAAAAAAACTAAAAACTAATAAAAAAAATAAAAAAGCTAAAAAACTAAAAAAACTAAAAAAAGGCAAAAACTACAAAAAAACTAAAAACTAATTAAAAAAAAACTAAAAAAGCTAAAAAACTGAAAAAACTAAAAAAACTAAAAAAAGGTAAAAAACTAAAAAAAAACTAAAAACTAAAAAAGAAAAAAACTAAAAAAAAGGAAAAAACTGAAAAATAAAAGATAAAAAGGAAAAAACTGAAAAATAAAAGATAAAAAGAAAGCTGAAAAATATGAATAAAAATAAAAAAAAAATAAAAAAGATAAAAACTACAAAAAAAACTAAAAAGAAAAAACGAAAAAAAAAATAAAAAAGCTAAAAAAAAGGCAAAAACCAATAATAAAACTAAAAAGAAAAAAAGTAAAAAAAACTAAAAAATTATTTCATCATATAATATGACGTCTGAATTATTTCATCATATACCAATTCGAAAACGAATGTATTCAAGCCGATGTAGCTGAGTTGATAAGGCGTTATGTTCCAGGTTCTAGGTTCAAGAGGTTCCAGGTTCGAACTTTGGCTTTAGCATTAATATAAAAGAAGCAAAAATCTAAAGAAGGTAAAAACGACAAAAAAAAACTAAAAAGAAAAAAAAGAAAAAAATCTAAAAAAGCTTAAAAACTAAAAAAACTAAAAAAAAGGTAAAAAACTAAAAAAAACTAAAAAAAGGAAAAACCATAAAATAAACTAAAAACTAATAAAAAAAACTGAAAAAAGCTAAAAAACTAAAAAGAACTAAAAAAGGTAAAAACTAAAATAACTAAAAAAGAAAAAAAACTAAAAAAAGGAAAAAAACTGAAAAATAAAGGAGAAAAAGAAAACCAAAAAAATATGAATAAAAATAAAAAAATAAAAATATAAAAACTTCAAAAAAAAACTAAAAAGAAAAAAAATTAAAAATTTATTTCATCATATAGGCTACCAATTCAAAAACGAATGTATACCGGGATGACGACCGGGACACAGGGAATATAAATGACGACCGGGACGCAGGGACACAACTACAACGGTGACGCCGGGGGCACAGGGGGGATATATAAATGACGACGGGGACACATGCAATGTTCGATTAGCAATCACCATCAACAAAGCTCAAGGGCAATCATTAGAATCATGTTCCCATGGACAATTATATGTTGCATGTTCAAGAGTCGGTATGCAATGGCACTCGACTTGCCGTAAAAAAAACAATGGAAAACCTAATAGAGGCCACAATCCTGACAGGGCCTTTTGAGGGAGAGGCTGTTCTTATTCCTCGCATTCCCATGATTCCAACGGATCTGCCTTTTCAATTTAAAAGATTGCAATTCCCAATTCGATTAGCATTTGCAATCACCATTAACAAAGCTCAAGGTCAATCATTAAAAAAATTACCAATAATACTTTTAAGAAATATCAACCCACCAAAGCTTTGCAATGGCACGCGACTTGCCGTAAAAAAAAAAACAATGGAAAACCTAATAGAGGCCACAATCTTGACAGGGCCTTATGAGGGTGAGGCTGTTCTTATTCCTCGCATTCCCATGATTCCAACGGATCTGCTTTTTCAATTTAAAAGATTGCAACACAGACAATGGGACAGCGAAGACTGTTGTATATTCACAAGTTTTACGTAGTTAATTTGTATTGTATCTATCTATCTATCTATCTATATAAAAACGAGTTGTGTGTATGCATGTTTGTTTGTTTGTAAAAAGGGCGTTTGCATATGACGTCATTATTAGTACATACGGCTTTGTATATGGACAGACAATGGGAAAGCCAAGAATGTTGTATATTCGCAATTTTTACGTAGTTTGAAACACATATATAAATCTATCTATATTCACAGGTGGGACACAGGGACACAACTACAATGGCGCGTAACTAATATGGCTCGTAACGACTTACGCGCGCGGGGGGGCTTGGGGGGGCGCGAAGCGCCCCACCAACTAGTTGTTGGGGTGGCGCGAAGCGCCACCCCAACAGCTAGTATATATATATATATATATATATATATATATATATATATATATATATATATATATATATACATACATATATATATATATATATATATATATATATATATATATATATATATATATATATATATATATATATATATATATATATATATATATATATATATATATATATATATATATATATATATATATATATATATATATATATATATATATATATATATATATATATATATATATATATACTAGCTGTAGGGTTGGCGCTTGGTGGGGCGCTTCGCGCCCCCTAATCCCCCCGCGCGCGTAAGTCGTTACGCGCCATTGTAGTTGTGTCCCTGTGTCCCACCTGTGAATATAGATAGATTTATTTATGTGTATCGGGACTTAATCGGGACTTAATATATATATATATATATATATATATATATATATATATATATATATATATATATATATATATATATATATATATATATATATATGTATATATATATATATATATATATATATATATATATCTATATATATAAAAATAAGTTGTCTGTGGATGTGTCTGTCAGGTGACGTCATGTTTGTGTGTTGAATGACGTCATGAAGTTAATTGCCGTCATTTTTGTTATGACGGTGACGTCATTAAAGATATATAAGACATGCGTTCACGTAGAAATCTATTAATGTTTAACCTTATAATGACTGATGAACTTACAATGGCAACAGCCGAGGAAGATGCTCAAAGAGTCTATGCCAAAAAACTTGCTGCTGATAGACAAAGTCAGAAAAGAAAGCGTGCCGAGTAATCAAAAGAACAGCAAGGAAACAGGCTTGAGGCTGATAGAGAAAGAAAGAACAGAAAGTGTGCCGAGGAACTACCAGAGCAACGCGAAAGCAGACTTGCTTCTAAAAGAGAAAGTGAAAAAAGAAGGCGTGCGGAGGAACTACCAGTGCCACATGAAACCAGACTTACTGCTAAAAGAGAAAGTGAAAAAAGAAGGCGTGCCGAGGAATCACAAGAACAGCAAGAAATCAGGCTTGCTGCTGATAGAGAAAGTAAGAAAAGAAAGCGTGCCTAGGAATCAGAGCAACCTGAGAGTTATCGCCTGGCATTCAGGTACAGCCCAGTCGATGATTATAGCTTGAGTAGATGTGTTCAAATCGGGACTATGTCTAAAATTTGTCCCTATTGCAAGGCCTTGAAATTCATGTTTCCAAATGACGTCGTTTGGAGCTCAAATCAAAAATCCAGATCAATTTTTGTCTACTTTCAAAGTAAAAGGGCAAATTTATCATAGAGCAGGGTCCCTTCTACCATTCTCAGGCGAGAATCATAAATTTTTACAATTGTAATTCATCAGTGACAGAAATTCTGAATTGAATGCACGTTGCGAAATTTCTCCCAACGTTGAAAGGACAATTGTTTCCCAATTGCAACATCTTTTCCACGAAAATAATAATTCAGTGCGTCTGTTCAAAACAGCCATTGATTTGATGCCTACTGATACACATAAAATTGTTATTTCCGCTGACAAAACGCCTCCTGGCCAACATGTGCGTAGATACAATGCTCCAACTATCGACGAAGCGGCAATCGTTATGGTCGGTGATCAGTTTTTACCTCAAGATATTATTCTTCATAAGCGAAACGCCTAGTTGTTAAGAATTGCTGAAACTCATCGATGCTACGATGCCATACAATATCCTATCATTTTTTGGGATGGAGCCGACGGCTATCACTTTAATATTAAATTGCTGCATCCAGCCACTAACAAAGAAATGAATAAGAAATGCAGTGCAATGCATTATTATTCCTATAGACTAATGATTCGGCAGGATGAAGAAAATTATATTTTAAAATGCCGTGGATTGTTTCACCAATTCGTCGTTGATATGTATGCTAAAATTGAATCAGAACGTTTGCTATATATCCGCCTGAATCAGACCAAGTTCCGCTCTGAACAATACATTCATTTGCGAGATGCAGTTATAAATGACGGTAATACCACAAACGTTGGAAGATTAACAATTTTACCTTCGTCATATGCTGGCAGTCCCCGTCATATGCATGAATATGGTCAAGATGCTATTGCGTATGTTCGTCTCTATGGTCGTCCAGATTTATTTATTACATTTACATTTAATCAATCTTGGGACGAGATACTGCAGCTTTTACTTCAAGGACAATCGGCGGTTCATAGACATGACATTACGGCCCGTGTCTTCCGGCAAAAGTTGAAATCACTGATAAACTACATAATAAAACTTGAAGTGTTTGGGTCAGTGCGATGCTGGATGTACTCAGTGGAATGGCAAAAACGAGGTTTGCCACACGCACATATACTAATCTGGCTACATAAAAAAATTACTTCGAACGAAATTGATGATGTGATTTCCGCTGAAATCTATATATATAAAATACCTGATAAAAACGTCGATAAGAGGTTACATGATATTATTGTAAAAAATATGATACATGGACCTTGCGGTACACTGAACGAAAATTCACCATGCATGGCTAAAGGAAGGTGCACAAAGCAATATCCTCGACTTATCTATCTATCTATCTATCTATATAAAAACGAGTTGTGTGTATGCATGTTTGTTTGTTTGTAAAAAGAGCGTTTGCATATGACGTCATTATTAGTACATACGGCTTTGTATATGCACAGACAATGGGAAAGCCAAGAATGTTGTATATTCGCAATTTTTACGTAGTTTGAAACACATATATAAATCTATCTATATTCACAGGTGGGACACAGGGACACAACTACAATGGCGCGTAACTAATAAGGCTCGTAACGACTTACGCGCGCGGGGGGGATTAGGGGGCACGAAGCGCCCCACCAAGCGCCACCCCTACAGCTAGTATATATATATATATATATATATATATATATATATATATATATATATATATATATATATATATATATATATATATATATATATATATATATATATATATTGGTGGTGGGGCGTTTCGCGCCCCCCCAAGCCCCCCCGCGCGCGTAAGTCGTTACGCGCCGTATTAGTTACGCGCCATTGTAGTTGTGTCCCTGTGTCCCACCTGTGAATATAGATAGATTTATATATGTGTTTCAAACTACGTAAAAATTGCGAATATACAACATTTTTGGCTTTCCCACTACTGGGAGCTTTCCGTTTCCAATCGCCAGCAATTGATCTGAAAATGTTTGACCAGAGTCATCGTTTTGCAATCGGACACGCATATTTGTAGTTAATTTTAATATTTTTACGTGTGCCCATAAATTAGAATTTTTCAGGCAAGCATTCGTTTCGTCTGCAGGAGTTAAACTACATAAAAATTGCGAATATACAGCATTCTTGGCTTTCCCATTGTCTGTGCATATACAAAACCGTATGTACTAATAATAACGTCATATGCAAACGCTCTTTTTACAAACAAACAAACATGCATACACACAACTCGTTTTTATATAGATAGATAGATAGGTAGATACAATACAAATTAACTGCGTAAAACTTGCGAATATACAACATTTTTCGCTGTCCAAAGGCCCTGTCAAGATTGTGGCCTCTATTAGGTTTTCCATTGTTTTTTTTACGGCAAGTCGCGTGCCATTTTATAGGTCTACCTTGGTTTTGACAAGATTTTGGAAAAAACTAAATTTTAGAATGGGGGGCGGCAAAAGGAGGTTTGGGGGGGGAACCAAGAATTGGGATGGGAAGCTGCCCCTCTCATTTCCATAGCAAATTTTGCCCCTACTTTTCTATGGTTCGAACCTTAGAGTTGTTTAATAAGCTTAGATCAAATTCTCTTATAAAACTAGAGTTATGCTTGAAGGCCATCTATTCTTCAAGACAGTCTTCTGGCTACATTGTTAGTAATAAAATGGAATTATAGAAGTAATTAAGTAAATGACAAATGAAAAGGACAAATACTTATAAAATAAAGTAATCAATCATTTATCTCATAAAGTCTCACTGTTTCGTGTCTATGTATCTTTCTTAGGTGATTGAAAATTCAGCTTTTGTGTCCATATTTGAAGAAAATTTATTAATGTCTTAATTTGGCTTTAATTAAGAGAAGGGAATTTTCTCTACAAGATGTTTTTCCTTGCCACATCTTGCCACAGAAAAGTGGGGATGTTCTGTCATTCTGTGCCATAATACATGAATTCCTAGAGAACGGAGATTTTTAAGATAACCAACCGTTTTAAGATAACCAAAGACAATGCTTGAAATAAAATTGTTTTCAGTAAAGCGCAAGTGACTTTCTGTCTTTTGAGGGACCTAGGGGCCTACTGACTCTTAACTGCATTGGAATGCCTAGCGGATTCTCTTTATGTTAACATCAGTGTTTTTTTTTTGTTTTATTTTTTAGGTTTGGCTTGATTATTCATTATAATTTTTGTTTGTTTTCGATCTCATTTGTTCATTCATAGCGATTTCAGTTTGTTTTAAGTTTGAATTAAATAAAAAAAACAAGTTTTTAACTGTAAGTAAGGAGCGACACTAAAAATTAAAACGAACAGAAATTATTCCGTATATGAAAGGGGTTGTCCCCTCCTCAACACCTCGCTCTTTACGCTAACTGTTGGACTCTTTCTCACAAGTCTGCTTTTTAAAACAATAAAAAACTTTAGCGTATACAGCGAAGCGTTGAGGAGGGTAAAACCTTTAACGATTAAAGTATCAGGAACTGCCTAAGATTTCGCTTTTGGGTCAACCTTCCGAGGTAAAAAAAAATAAGGTCATTCCTGAACGAGTTCGGAAAAAGTCATAAGAATGGTTTAAAAGTAATTTGATATTCGTGGAAAGGGAAGAGATTGAACCTTTGAATAGCTTATTTCTCTTTTGGCCTCAAGCGCCTTGGTACTGCTGGCAGTTGTTATTGCTAGTAGTAATAGCGGTAGATATTTGCATCTGTTACATGTTGATTACACACAGGAAAAGAGGAAGTAACTACTAGTAAAATAGGAAGATTCAGTTCAAATTTTTTTGACACTTGTAAGGATGCCTTCAGAAAAAGATGGCGATGGTAGACAGGTTGACAGGGAAGCAAACTGACATCCCCCCCCCCTGTGATTTTTTTTCTTATAAAAGAGTTTGAACAATCATTTATCTAAAAATGTTGAAGTCCAAGAAGCAGGAATAACGAAAGTTTCTTTTTTATGAGGTTTAAGATTATTGGCTTAATGACAGGAGAAAAATTGCAACTTCACGCCTAAAATTCCTTTAATGTCTTTTATGCTTCTAAAATCTTTATTGACTTTGTAAAGGTTCATTTCATTAGTTGCGCATTTCTTTGAATCGTGTTCTAGTGCCAAATAAATTTTGTCTGGTGTTGTAAGACTGCTCTGCACTAACCACATCAATCCCTTTAGAATCGTTCAAAAATATTGCAAGTTATCTTCCAATATATAAGAAAGAAGCTGGAAAGCTAACTTCATAAGCCTCATGCCTGCAAGCAAGCTAAGTCTTTTTTTTTCTTATCGAAATTGCCATGTCACTGATTGAAGAACTTATGCCTCAGAATGATTCAATATAAAAGGCTGATAAAGCAACATTTTGGTTGATTTTAGTGATAATCTACCCAACCATAACGGTTTTCATTTTCAATTCAGTTTTTGGTGGAAAAAGTAAAATGGAGATCTAACAGTTCGTGGTAACGAACTGCAGTACGGAGCGACCCGACTCAATAGTAACGAAACTCTAAAAAACGGAATTTTGCTGCTAAAAGATACATCAATAGAATTGGATTTTCATGCTGTTTTAAATATATAAGTTTTATCAAATTTAATCTTTGTCATAAAAAGTTACGAGCCTGAGAAAATTTGCCTTATTTTGGAAAATAGGGAGAAACACCCCCTAAAAGTCATCGAATCTTAACAAAAATCACACCATCGCATTCAGCATATCAGAGAACCCTATTCCAGCTCCTATCTACAAAAATGTGGGATTTCGTATTTTTTTGCCAGAAGACAGATCACGGGTGCGTGCTTGTTTTTTTTGTTTTTTTTTTCCCCAGGGGTCATCGTATCGACCAAGTGGTCCTAGAATGTTGCAAGAGGGCTCATTCTAACGGGAATGAAAAGTTCTAGTTTCTTTTTTAAGTGACCAAAAAAAATTGGAGGGTACCTAGGCACCTTCCCACGCTCATTTTTTCTCCAAAGTCAACGGATCAAAATTTTGATATAGCCATTTTGTTCTGCATAGTCGAAAACCATAATAACTATGTCTTTGGGGATGCCTTACTTCCCCACAGTTCCTTGGGGAGGGGCTGCAAGTTACAAACCTTGACCAGTGTTTACATACAGTAATGGTTATTGGGAAATGTGCAGACGTTTTCAGGGGGATTTTTTTTGTTTGGGGTGGGGTTGAGGGGAGGGTTATATGTGGGAGGATCTTTCCTTGGAGGAATATGTCATGGGGGAAGAGAAATTCAATGAAAAGGGCGCGGGATTTTCTAGCATTACTATAAAAAACAATGAAAAAAATAAACATGAAAAAGTTTTTCAGTTGAAAGTAAGGAGTAGCATTAAAACTTAAAACGAACAGAGATTATTACGCATATGAGGGGTTCTAAAAATACTTTAGCATAAAGAGCGAGGTATTTAGGAGGAGATAAATGCCTCTCTCTTTATGCTAAAGTATTTTTAGTAATTTCAACTATTTATTCTACGGCCTTTCTGATTCAGGGGTCATTCTTAAGGAATTGGGACAACACTTAAAATTTAGCGTAAAGAGCAAGGTATTAACGAGGGGACAAACCCCCTCATACACGTAATAAAAACATAAGAATATAAAAGTTTGTTGCGTAAGTTAATTCTTAAGTTACGTATATTTTTTACTAATAAAAACGTACGTTAAAAATTAAAAGTTTTAGTTGCCTTTTTAAGTAACCGAAAAATTGGAGGGCAACTAGGCCTCCTTCCCCACCCCATCTTTCTCAAAATCATCTGATCAAAACTAAAAAAAAGCCATTTAGCCAAAAAAAAGAATTAATATGCAAAATTCATTTTAATAATTTATGTGCGGAGAGCCAAAATCAAACATGCATAAATTCAAAAACGTTCCGAGATTAAATAAAAAAAAAACTAGTTTTTTTAAACTGAAAGTAAGGCGCGACATTAAAACTTAAAACGAACAGAAATGACTCCGGACATAAAATGGGTTGTCTAACTCTGGACATAAAATGGGTTGTCTTAAATTCGTCATCTGCACTGATCTGTCCTAACATATTGATTGGCAACTCACGCATAACTACGAGGCGTATCATGATCAATTTACACTTGTTTTAAACACAATATTTGTTGTCATTTTCTGAGCTACCTCATAACTTAAAGATGTGACTGCTCAAAGGGATCCTACAGCAGGAAATACGCTATAATTTGGGGTTATGGAAGACACATAGATTAGCGTTGCTTGGGCAACGTGAAGTGCTGCAGTAACCTTTTATTTTGGCCTCGCCGACAAAAGGGTTATGGGATCAGAATTTTGAATTTGTTTCTTTACTGTCAGTTAAATGTTGTAGTTGGCGAATTGAGTTTCACAGTGTGAAATGAATAACACATGAACTCCATATTTATATACAAATAATCTGCTGATAATGACTTTAATTATGCAGTGATTAACACAATTGTTGATAAATCGTGAGCAGATGTTGACATTTTCAATTAGCAAAAGAGATCCTGCCACAAAAATGGCGTTTTCTACTATTTTTGTACCACAGAATACCAGTGTTGCCAAAATCGTGTCAATATGCTCAGGTATGTAAATTCTGAGATAACCAATCGATTTGTCATTGTCTGATACCCTCAAGTGGAGCTATGGAACCCTTATCTTGAATAAACGAGGAAAATCACTTTTTGTAGGGTTATCATGCATTTCCTTATTTATGGTCATTTTTACTGTCAGTGGTATCAATCTACCAGATAATCGTAGAGGGATTCTTAATGGCTACTTTTAAATGTAGTAACTTTTGTCTACTGCACGTAGACAAAAGTTGTATACGTGCCTCTTGTGAATGGATTTTGATAACTTCATCATTAAGTGTCACTTGACTATAAAACGACACTTTCAGTGCCATTTCATGAGTGGAAAGGCTGGGAAGCATAACAATGTGGAAAATAAAAACCACGTTTTTAACAAATCAATGCCTAATGAAAAGAGCACGCTTATTTGTGTCCATTTTTAACAGTATTTCTGATCAAGCTCCTTGGACTCATTAGCTACGTGACAATATTACCCATATCTTGTGGGGAAATTTCAGGAAGTTAGAAAGTAAAAGCTATACTGAATTTCCAATTTTTAGCAAAAAATCCAATTGACTTCTTTTTTTTATCGCCCAACTTAAAGAGATATCCTTTTGTAAGGTTTAGACTGTATATTTCACGAAAAATAAATTCAAAAAATTAATTTTCAAGAAATGACGAGTTTTAATTGTTTACTAAAGGTTGGCCATATCATGGATGGTGAAAGACTATTAAGAGCCTTATGTATTAGTTTTTATTTTTTTTTTGGCAGATTAAAAACGAAATTTATGGAATGGGTTTGCGCGCTAGACTTGGGGTGTTTTGTCTGTAATGACAGGGGTTCGAGTCCTGGTTTTACTGGTTATTTGGTTCGGAGCGGGAGTCAGTGGCATGACTATATGCTCAGCCAGAGTCGATCCAACTCTAAATGGGTACTTGGAAAATTCTAAAGGAAGGTAAACAGGATGGATGTGTGACAGTACATGATGGCTGACCCCCAATCCCCCATTTTATTTCCTAACTGAAGGGTGATGAAACGGAAATCAGCACAGCCAGTAGGGAATGTAAAGTCCGATGCTTGGCGATTGTCCTTCCCCAGAAAAAACCCCGAGACTCCCCCCCGTAAAATATTCTCCGGTAAATACCCCCAGAAAAAAACCGTCCGTGGAAGATAAGGCTTTCCATATTTGAAAATTTTATTTCAGTTTTGGTTTTCAATTTCCGAAGGGGGAAGGAATTTTGGTACTGGTGTATTATGCGCCACTTATCAAACGAATACCACACTGTCTTTCCATATCAAACAAACTCAACTTCAACGTAGTTTAACCCGGACTCCTGGTTGAACTTCGTTGAAGTAAGGATAGATCTAGGGCTGTTATAAAAAGTAAAAAAAAATTGTTTTAATTTTCACATTTTAATGTAAGTTTATATATATATATATATATATATATATATATATATATATATATATATATATATATATATATTTATATATATATATATATATATATATATATATATATATATATATATATATATATATATATATATATATATATATATATATATATATATATATATATATTTCTGGTGTTATGCTGAAGACAGCCCTTGGATATAGGGCCGAAATCTTTGTTGAACTGGATTCCATTGTCTTGGAAAAATAATTCTATTGTTTCTAACTTGTATTTGTTTGAGCCAGTTTGTTTGAAATGGTCCAACGATAAGAAAAAAAACTTCGTTTTCAAAATATTTCCCCCCCCCCTCGCCAGAACCAAGGAAGGGTTGTAACTTATGCCGCGTGGGATATGATGTTTTAGTGGAAGAAGTGGTAGTATAAAGTTTGTAGGGTACTCAAATGATTAGTAATTGAAAGTTCTTATTCACCTTTTAAGTGTCAAAAGTGATCCGATGGTGACTATCCTCCTCCCTTCCAACCTTCTTTTCCCAAAATGTGTCCAATCATGTATTTTATATAGCCATTTTGTTCAGAATAGACCAAAGGTAATAGAACAAAAACTCCAGGGATAAAACAGCTATCCTAGAATCCGGGTGCAAGTGTTGTAAAATGCGCCCTGGGAGTACATAAGGTTTTGTGGAATGGATGGTCGCAAAAACATCGGACTCAAAACCCCCTCTCAAGAATCAAAAGTGAACGAAGGGAAACTCCATTTTGAAGGAATTTCAGTTTTTTTCGAAATTCAAATAGATTTATTTTTGTAATAACATTTTCTCATTAAGTTTAATTGAAATAATAGTTAAGAATCCAGAATCAGCATGAAATGTAATTTTTTTTTTACTTTTTAATTTTTCTTAAACGTGTTACACAGGAAAATATAAATTTTAAGATAGTCGATTGGATTTTCATGATCCGAAGCCCTAAACAGGAGGTTCTGACCGCCCAAACTTGACAACCCATAGTAAAGTGGTTGCAGCCATATTCCACTACAAACCCTTTACTTGGGTAAAGGGTAACTTGTACCCTTTACTTGTAAAGGGTACAGGGAATTTACATGTTGTAATAAAATTTGGAGTTGCTTGTAAGACTAAATTGCAAAAATATTGCAGACAAGACAAAGAGTTTGCTTTGCCTTTTTTTTTCTCCCAGTTCTTTTGAAATGCAAAGCTTACCTCACTACTTAGTGCCATGAATGAAAGAAATCCTCATTTAATTGCTCCTGCTATCTGTATTGCTCTGTTAAATATAATATGATGATAATAGAAACTCTTCTGTTTTGTACTCTCTCATTATTTTTAACTCGCTTGTGTAAAAAAGGAAAACGAAAGTGTGCGTTTTAACAAAAACAATAGATACATTCTTCAATGAATCAACGAAAAAAGAAACTGTTTGCTAAATCGCCTCACTATTGTATCTTGGAGGCTACTTTTGACATATATATCATTCAACATTTTTGTAGGAGTTTAGGCTTTTCTTTCCTTTTTTTTTTTTTTAAATTTGGACCTTTATATATTATTTCAAAAATTTAAAATAAACTGATTTTATAGGAATGCTTTTTATGCTGAATTGGAATCTATAATATTTGGATTAGTGTCTATAGTTTTTCTGGATGATCATTTTCTCTTTTCCTTTTTTTGCGAGATTTGGGTGTTTTGAATGTTTTAAAGTAATAAACTTTTGGAAAGGTTTTATAATGTTATTTGGTAATCTTGATCCAAAAATTTAATAAGGTTTCTTGTACTACAGATTTCTATATTATATAAAAAAAATTAATTCAATTTTTCTAAACACTAAAAGCAGCGAAAACTATGTGTACTACAGATATAACTTGTAAAGGGTAACTGGAAAACATGAGCATGGGAGGGGGCCTCGGTGCCCTCCAATTTTTTGTCACTTGAGCTGGGTACTAGAACTATTAATTTTCGTTAAAATGAGACCCCTCGCGACATTCTAGGACTACTGGGTCGATACGATCACCCCTGAATATTTTTCCTTTTACTTTTGAGCATTAAGAAAACCCATAGAAGTGACAAATATCCAGGCTAACTTGAATGGAATGACTAAAAAAAAACACAATGGGCAATTTTACAATTAAGCTTTCTGCCACACGATTTGTAGGCAATTTCCCAATTTTCAAATAATTACTCAAGATATATTTTCCCCTAGAATTAGTAACAGGGCCAAAGACAATGCTTCTTCCTTATCATAAATTTCAAACAATGCAAGAAAGTCCACTGTTTCTTGCTAAATTTACATTGGACCACGTTTGACCATCGTGATATTCTCCTAGTTATCTATCTATAACTAGTTATATATATTTATCTATAGATCTATATATATTTATCTATAAACATAATCAACAAATACAACTACTATTTGTTGTTATGTTTTATGGATTTCACCCATTATTAAGGAGGTGAATCGGGTAGAAAAAACTCAGTATTTGTGTGCTGGGCATCCGATTCATAAATACAATCATCGGATTCACCAGCATTTCAAAAATTGTTAACAGAACGAGATTTCCAAGATGAAGCAAAAATTAGTAAGGGAAGCCAAGACTATATTGAATGTGATTTAAAATTTCCTTTAGATACATCGCTTGTATTTTATTTGAATATATAAACTGCAGAATAGTAACTAAATATCAAGCATTGTTATTAATATATGTGAATTGTTTTCCATAAGATAATTACATAAGATAAATAACTTTGAATCATATTTAAGTCATATGAAAGCAAATATTCGAAAATTAAAGCTGAATTGAAGTTTTCTGTATTGTTTTAAAAAGTAGAGTTTTGACCTTTTCAAAGTTTACCATAAAGAGCGAGGCGTTAAGGAGAGGACGACCCCTTTCATGTAGGAAATATTTTCTGCTTCTTTTAAGTTTTAATGTCACTCCTTACTTTCAATGAAAAATCCCATGTAATTACTGAACGTTTTTCAACTAATGCAGGTTCTTATTTGGCTCATTGCACATGAAAAATAAAAACTAAATTTTGATATTAATTTGACAGATTAATTCCGTATATGAAAGGTTGCTGCACCCCTCAATACCTTGCTCTTTCGCTAAAGCTGTTAGTACTTTTAAATTTATTCCTATTGTAATTGAACAGCCCCCCATGTTTCAGTAGCCAGTCTAAAAAATTGGGACAAACAGTCAAACTTTAGCGTAAAGAGCAAGGTATTGACGAGGGGACAACCCTTCATATATTGAATATTTCTGTTTGTAATCTGGCTCAGCTTTATGAAATATAACTTCTCCCCCTTTATGAAACACTCCGTCGTGGAAATTTTATCCAGTGTAAAGTACATCCCCCCTTCAAATTCCATCAAGAGAGCTCCACCCTCGCTTGAAATCCCCCTCCCTATAAAATTGCTTGGGGGACGATTAAGCTAGAAAACTTTTGCTTAGCGTTTTTTCATTTGAAGGCGACTTTAATCTGTAATCAGATTTTTGATCACTCATGAAATGCCCCATGTCGTGGAAATTATTTCCCGGAAATCCAACTATGCGGATATTAGCCCCCGACTAATAACCCTGGAAACATCTCCACATGTACAATTTGGCAAAGAGAATGCAAGACAATTAAAAAGAAAGTAAAGCGCTCCACCGTCTATTCCCTCCTGACAGTACCATCCTCGCTGAAAATTCCCAGTCCCGTAAAATTACTTTCAGACGATTCATCCAGAAAAAGTCTCCTTAGCGTAATTTCATTTGAATGCGACTTTAATCTCTAATCGGTTTCTTGACCAATCCAGAAATGGCTCCCTACATGGAAATTATTTTCTGGAAATCAAAACATGGGGGAAATACCCCCCCCCCCCCCCATGCCCATGCCCGAATAATTGCCCGGGAATATCTCCGCATGTAAAATTTAGAAAAGAGAAAGTAAGACATTTAATAATAATTTCGTATGGTAATTCTTTCAAATCCTCCCATCGTATCAGTCCCCCTTGAAAATCATACCCTCAAAAATTTCCCTCCTTTAGGAAGAGCCTTTCTATAGAAATACACCCAAAGAACAACCCCCCTTCCCCCAAATTAAATTCCCAATAACAAATACTATACGTAAACAATGGATAAATTTCAAAAATTTGAGGCCTCCTCCCACGGACTGTTGGGGGTCATTTTATTACTAAAGACAAAGTTATTTAACCATTTTAACTATACTGAACAAAATGGCTATCTCAAAATTTTTATCAGACAATTTTAGGGGGAATTGGGCGTAGGGGTGGCTAGTTGCTCTCCGATCTACTCGGTCAAACAGTTCGTGGTAACAAACTTTAGTCAGGAGTGACCCGGCTCAATAGTAATCGAAACCAGGGGTAGGCTAGTTGCTCTCCGATCTACTCGGTCAAACAGTTCGTGGTAGCAAACTTTAGTCAGGAGTGACCCGGCTCAATAGTAATCGAAACTCCAGAAAACGGAATTTTGATACCAATAGTAAATCAAACGTAAATCACACCGTCGGATTCAGCGTATCAGAGAACCCTACTGTAGAAGTTTCAAGCTCCTCTCTAAAAAAATGTGGAATTTGTATTTTTCGCCAGAAGACAAATCACGGATGTGTGTTTATTTTTTTTTCCCAGTGGTGATTGTATCGACCCAGTGGTAAAAGAATGTTACGAGATGGCTCATTCTGTGGTACTAGAATGTTGCGAGATTGCTCATTCTATCGTAAATTAAAATTTATAATACCCTTTTTAAATGACCAAAAAATTGGAGTGCACCTACTCCCCCTCCCACGCACATTTTTTCCCCAAAGTCACCGGATCAAAACTTTGAGCTTGCCTTTCTGTTCAGCTTATTTCAAAACATAATAACCATGTCTTTGGGGACCACTTCATCCCCCATAGTCTCCAGGGGAGGGGCTGCAAGTTACAAACTTTGACCATTGTTTACATATAGTAATGGTTATTATGAAGAGTACAGATGTTTTCAGGAGGACTCTACGCATTGGGTTAGGGGCGGGTCAGGGGGAGGGGGTTACACGGGAGTATCTTTCCATAGAGAAATTTACCATGAGGGAGAAGAATTTCTAGTATTTTGATGCAAGATTTTCTAGTATCGGTAAAAAAACAATGAGAAAATAAACAAACAATTTTTTTCACCTGGAAGTAATGAGTAGCAATAAAATTTAAAAGAACACAAAATATTACGTATATAAGGGGGTTCGTCTCCTCCACAATACCTTGCTCTTTACGCTAAATTATTTATAGTAATTTCAACTATTTATTCTGCGGCGTTTGTTATTCAGGGGTCATTCTTAAAGATTTGGGATAAGATTCAAGCTTTAGTGTAAAGAGCGAGGTATTGACGAGGGGAAATCACCTCATATACGTAATAAAAATGACCAAATATAGGAGTTTTCATCGCCCTAGCACGTCCAGAAGCACCGAACTCGCCAAATCACTGAACCCCTCCCCCCAACTCCCCCAAAGAGAGGGAATCCAGTACGATTCTGTCAATCACGTATCAAGGACATTTGTTTATTCTATCCACCAAGCTTCATCCCGATTCCTCCACTCCAAGTGTTTTTCCAAGATTTCCCCCCTCCAACTCCCCCCAATGTCAAAAGATCTGGTCGGGATTTGAAATAAGAGCTCTGAGACATGAATTCCTTCTAAAAATCAAATTTCATTACGATCCGATCATCAATTCGTAAGATAAAAATACCCCGAATTTCATGTTTTCCAAGAATTCCAGTTTTCCCCTCCAACTCCCCCGAATGTCACAGGATCTGGTCGGAATTTGAAATTACAACTTTAAAGCACAAGATCCTTCTAAATATGAAATTTTTATTAAGATCTAGTCACCCTTTCGTAAGTTAAAAATACCTCAATTTTCAAAATTACCCCCCCCCCCCCCCCCCCCCCCAATTCCACCAAAGAGAGCAGATCCGGTCCAGTTATGTCAGTATTACCACGCTAAGGTCAAACCCACTGCGCTAACACAGGTAATTATATAACCAATCTACTTCGGCTTGAATACATTCGTTTTTGAATTGGTATGTGATGAAATAATTCAGATGTCATATGCGGACAGTTACGTCAGTCGACACACAGACACACAGACAACTTATTTTTATATATATAGATAGATGTCTCGGTGTCCCGGTCGTCATTTGTGTCCCGATTTCCCGATCTGTAATTTCGTCAGTCGGCAAACATGACGTCAGTCGACACACAGACATGACGTCACTCGACAGACACACAGACAACTTATTTATATCTATCTTCTATCTTTCTATATCTATCTATCTATATATATAAAAATAAGTTGTCTGTCTGTGGATGGATGGATGGATGTGTCAGGTGACGTCACCTGAAAAAACTGGATTAGGTGACGTCAAAACTGAAAAAACTAAAAAAAGGCAAAAACTACAAAAAAAACTAAAAACTAATAAAAAAAATAAAAAAGCTAAAAAACTAAAAAAACTATAAAGGTAAAAACCAATAAAAAAACTAAAAAAAAAACTGAAAAAACTAAAAAAAGGCAAAAACTACAAAAAAAAAACTAAAAACTAATAAAAAAAGTAAAAAAGCTAAAAAACTAAAAAAACTAAAAAAACTAAAAAAAGGTAAAAAACTAAAAAAAAATAAAAAATAAAAAAAAAACTAAAAAAAAGGAAAAAACTGAAAAATAAGCTAAAATAAAGGTAAAAACCAATAAAAAACTAAAAAAAAAGGAAAAAACTAATAAATGACGACACTCAAAGAGAAAGCGACCAGGACAAAAGGAATGTTCGATTAGCAATCAACAAAGCACCGGGACACAGGGAGTATAAATGACGACCAGGACATAAGTAAAAAAAAAAACTATCTATATATATAAAAATAAGTTGTCTGTGGATCTGTGGATCGTGGATCAGGTGACGTCACCTGAAAAAACTGGATCAGGTGACGTCAAAACTGAAAAAACTAAAAAAAGGCAAAAACTACAAAAAAAACTAAAAACTAATAAAAAAAAATAAAAAGCTAAAAAACTAAATAAACTAAAAAAAGGCAAAAACTACAAAAAAAACTAAAAACTAATAAAAAAGCTAAAAAACTAAAAAAACTAAAAAAAAGGCAAAAACTACAAAAAAAACTAAAAACTAATAAAAAAAAATAAAAAAGCTAAAAAACTAAAAAAACTAAAAAAACTAAAAAAAGGTAAAAAACTAAAAAAACTAAAAACTAAAAAAAAACTAAAAAAGGTAAAAACTAAAAGAACTAAAAAGGAAAAAAATAAATGACGACACTCAAAGAGAAAGCGACCAGGACAAAAGGAATGTTCGATTAGCAATCAACAAAGCACCGGGACACAGGGAGTATAAATGACGACCAGGACACAAGTAAAAAAAAAAATTAACAAAACTAAAAAGAAGGTAAAAACTACAAAAAAAACTAAAAAGAAAAAAAAACTAAAAACTAATAAAAAAACTAAAAAATCTAAAAATCTAAATAAACTAAAAAAGAAAAAAAAAGGAAAAAAATAAAGGAGAAAAACAAAACTAAAAAACGAATGTATATACAGACCGGTACACCGGGATACAAATGACGACCGGGACACAGGGAATATAAATGACGACCGGGACACAGGGACACAACTACAACGGGGACACCGGGGGAAACAGGGGGATATAAATGACGACCGGGACAAAAAAACTAAAAAGAAAAAAAAAACTAAAAACTAATAAAAAAACTAAAAAAATCTAAAAAATCTAAATAAGCTAAAAAAGAAAAAAAAAGGAAAAAAATAAAGGAGAAAAACAAAACTAAAAAACGAATGTATATACAGACCGGGACACCGGGATACAAATGACGACCGGGACCCGGGACACAGGGAATATAAATGACGACCGGGACACAGGGACACAACTACAACGGGGACACCGGGGGAAACAGGGGGATGTAAATGACGACCGGGACACCGGGACAGGGAATGGTCGATTAGCAATCACCATCAACAAAGCTCAAGGGCAATCATTAGAATCATGAGGTATAGATCTGAATACAGACTGTTTTCCCATGGACCATTATATGTTGCATGTTCAAGAGTCGGTAAACCTGACAATCTATTTATATGCAAAGACAATGGGACAGCAAAGAATGTTGTATATTCGCAAGTTTTACGTAGTTAAAACCATATATATATATCTATCTATATTCACAGGTGGGACATAGGGACACAACTACAATGGCGCGTAACTATTATGGCGCGTAACGACTTACGCGCGCGGGGGGGCTTGGGGGGGCGCGAAGCGCCCCCACCAACTAGGTGTTGGGGTGGCGCGAAGCGCCACCCCAACAGCTAGTATATAAAAATAAGTTGTCTGTCTGTCTGTGGATCTGTGGATCAGGTGACGTCATGTTTTGGCTGACGTCATGAAATTAGTTGCCGTCATTTTTGCTTTGAAGGTGACGTCATTCAAGTTATATAAGACATATGTTCGCGTAGAAATCTATTAATGTTTAAGTTTACAATGACTGATGAAGATGCTCAAAGAGTCTATGGGCACACGTAAAAACATTAAAATTAACTACAAATATGCGTGTCCGATTGCAAAACGATGACTCTGGTCAAACATTTTCAGATCAATTGCTGGCAATGGGAAACGGAAAGCTCCCAGTAGACTCAATTTCAGGACGTATACAACTACCTGCTGATTTCTGTAATTTAGTGACGTCCAAAAATGAATTGATTGAAAAAGTATTTCCGAATATTCTAAAAAATTATAAAAATAATAAATGGCTAAGTGAAAGAGCGATTCTCGCACCCAAAAATATAGACGTCCACGAAATCAACAATATTGTTTTGACCAAGATTCAAGACCAGGCAGTCCTTTACAAGTCAGTCGACACAGTTTTGGAACCAAATGAAGCGGTTAATTATCCATCTGAATTTTTAAATTCCATAGATCTTTCAGGGTTTCCACCACACGTGCTACAACTAAAAATAGGCGTACCAATAATACTTTTAAGAAATATAAACCCACCAAAGCTTTGCAATGGCACTCGACTTGCCGTAAAAAAACAATGGAAAACCTAATAGAGGCCACAATCTTGACAGGGCCTTTTGAGGGTGAGGCTGATCTTATTCCTCGCATTCCCATGATTCCAACGGATCTGCCTTTTCAATTTAAAAGATTGCAATTCCCAATTCGATTAGCATTTGCAATCACCATTAACAAAGCTCAAGGTCAATCATTAAAAAAATGTGGTATTGATCTTAATACTGATTGTTTTTCCCATGGACAATTGTACGTTGCATGTTCGAGGGTCGGTAAACCTGACAATCTATTTATATGCAGCGAGAATTGGACAGCGAAGAATGTTGTATATTCGCAAGTTTTACGCAGTTAATTTGTATTTCGGAACCAAATGAAGCGGTTAATTATCCATCTGAATTTTTAAATTCCATAGATCCTTCAGGGTTTCCACCACACGTGCTACAACTAAAAATAGGCGTACCAATAATACTTTTAAGAAATATCAACCCACCAAAGCTTTGCAATGGCACGCGACTTGCCGTAAAAAAACAATGGAAAACCTAATAGAGGCCACAATCTTGACAGCATCTTATGAGGGTGAGGCTGTTCTTATTCCTCGCATTCCCATGATTCCAACGGATCTGCTTTTTCAATTTAAAAGATTGCAACACAGACAATGGGACAGCGAAGACTGTTGTATATACACAAGTTTTACGTAGTTAATTTGTATTGTATCTATCTATCTATCTATCTATATAAAAACGAGTTGTGTGTATGCATGTTTGTTTGTTTGTAAAAAGAGCTTTTGCATATGACGTCATTATTAGTATATACGGCTTTGTATATGGACAGACAATGGGAAAGCCAAGAATGTTGTATATTCGCAACTTTTACGTAGTTTTGAAACACATATATAAATCTATCTATATTCACAGGTGGGACACAGGGACACAACTACAATGGCGCGTAACTAATATGGCACGTAACGACTTACGCGCGCGGGGGGGCTTGGGGGGGCACGAAGCGCCCCACCAACTAGGTGTTGGGGTGGCGCGAAGCGCCACCCCAACAGCTAGTATATATATATATACTAGCTGTTGGTGGGTGCGCTTCGCGCCCCCAAAAAGCCCCCCTCCCCCCCGCGCGTAAGTCTTTACGCGCCATATTAGTTATGCGCCATTGTAGTTGTGTCCCTGTGTCCCACCTGTGAACATAGATAAAAGAAAAAAGATTTCTCTTTTCGTTATGATATATATGTTTTTAACTATGTAAAACTACGGTCGTATAAATGACGACCGGGACACTCAAAGAGAAATTACAGACTGGGACACTGGGACACAAATGACGACCAAGACACAGGGAATATAAATGACGAACGGGACACTCAAAGAGAAATTACAGACTGGGACACTGTGACACAAATGACGACCGGGATACTGGGAATATAAATGACGACCGGGACACAGGGAATGTTCGATCAGCAATCACGTTCAACAAAGCTATAGGGCAATCATTAGAATAATGAGGTATAGATCTGAATACGGATTGTTTTTCCCGTGGACAATTTTATGTTGCATGTTCAAGAGTCGGTAAACCTGACAATCTATTTATATGCACAGACAATGGGACATCGAAGAATGTTGTAGATTCGCAAGTTGTACGTAGTTAAAAACATATATATATCTATAAGGAAAAGCGAAATCTTTTCTCTTATATCTATATTCACAGGTAGGACACAGGGACACAACTACATTGTATATATATATATATATATAAATAAGTTGTCTGTGGATGTGTGGGTCTGTCTGTCGGGTGACGTCATGTTTGTGTGTTGACTGAGGTCATGAAGTTAGTTGTCGCCATTTTTGTTATGACGGTGACGTCATTAAAGATATTTAAGACATGCGTTCACGTAGAAATCTATTAATGTTTAACTGTAAAATGACTGATGAACTTACAATGGCAACAGCCGAGGAAGATGCTCAAAGAGTCTATGCCAAAAAACTTGCTGCTGATAGAGAAAGTAAGAAAAGAAAGCGTGCCAAGGAATCAAAAGAACAGCAAGGAAACAGGCTTGAGGCTGATAGAGAAAGAAAGAACAGAAAGCGTGCCGAGGAACTACCAGAGCAACGCGAAACCAGACTTGCTGCTAAAAGAGAAATTGAAAAAAGAAGGCGTGCCGAGGAACTACCAGAGCAACCTGAAACCAGACTTGCTGCTAAAAGAGAAAGTGAAAAAAGAAGGCATGCCGAGGAACTACCAGAGCAACATGAAACCAGACTTGCTGCTAAAAGAAAAAGTGAAAAAAGAAGGCGTGCCGTATTCATATCAACGTATTCATGTGTTGAATAAACAGTATTCAACGTTTATGTGTGCATTAAATGTTTTTGATAATAATGGGGAATATGGAACAACCCACTGGTTATCTACTTCGATGGTGGTACCGTTACGCTTCTTTATTATTGCTGTTTTACCGCCATCTTCAGTAGATCTTCTTCTATATTGTGGGTAACCATCATTGCCAGTAATTGTGTTGGATACTAAAAGTCGAGGATATTGCTTTGTGCACCTTCCTTTGGCCATACATGGTGAATTTTCGTTCAGTGCACCGCAAGTTCCATGTATCATATTTTTTACAATAATATCATGTAACCCCTTATCGACATTTTCATCAGGTATTTCAGCGGAAATCACATCATCAATTTCGTTCGAAGTAATTTTTTTATGTAGCCAGATTAGTATATGTGCGTTTGGCAAACCTCGTTTTTGCCATTCCACTGAGTACATCCAGCATCGCACTGACCCAAACACTTCAAGTTTTACTATGTAGTTTATCAGTGATTTCAATTTCCGCCGGAAGACACGGGCCGTAATGTCATGCCTATGAACCGCCGATTGTCCTTGATAAAAGCTGCAGTATCTCGCAGCTTTTCCCATGGACAATTGTACGCTGCATGTTCGAGGGTCGGTAAACCTGACAATCTATTTATATGCACAGACAATGGGAAAGCCTAGAATGTTGTATATTCGCAATTTTTACGTAGTTTAACTCCTGCAGACGAAATGAATGCTTGCCTGAAAAATTCTAATTTATGGGCACACGTAAAAATATTAAAATTAACTACAAATATGCGTGTCCGATTGCAAAACGATGACTCTGGTCAAACATTTTCAGATCAATTGCTGGCAATTGGAAACGGAAAGCTCCCAGTAGTGGGAAAGCCAAAAATGTTGTATATTCGCAATTTTTACGTAGTTTGAAACACATATATAAATCTATCTATATTCACAGGTGGGACACAGGGACACAACTACAATGGCGCGTAACAAATATGGCGCGTAACGACTTACGTGCTCGGGGGGCTTGGGGGGCGCGAAGCGCCACCCCAACAGCTATTATATATATATATATATATATATATATATATATATATATATATATATATATATATATATATATATATATATATATATATATATATATATATATATATATATATATATAATGACGTATGTACTAATAATGACGTCATATGCAAACGCTCTTTTTACAAACAAACAAACATGTATCCACACAACTCGTTTTTATATAGATAGATAGATAGATAGATACAATACAAATTAACTGCGTAAAAACTTGCGAATATACAACATTCTTCGCTGTCCAATTGTCGCTGCATATAAATACATTGTCAGGTTTACCGACCCTCGAACATGCAACGTACAATTGTCCATGGGAAAAACAATCAGTATTAAGATCTATACCACATTTTTCTAATGATTGACCTTGAGCTTTGTTAATGGTGATTGCAAATACTAATCGATTTGGGAATTGCAATCTTTTAAATTGAAAAAGCAGATCCGTTGGAATCATGGGAATGCGAGGAATAAGAACAGCCTCACCTCATAAGGCCCTGTCGAGATTGTGGCCTCTATTAGGTTTTCTATTGTTTTTTTACGGCAAGTCGCGTGCCATTGCAAAGCTTTGGTGGGTTGATATTTCTTAAAAGTATTATTGGTACGCCTATTTTTAGTTGTAGCACGTGTGGTGGAAACCCCGAAGGATCTATGGAATTTAAAAATTCAGATGGATAATTAACCGCTTCATTTGGTTCCAAAACTGTGTCGACTGACTTGTAAAGGACTGCCTGGTCTCGAATCTTGGTCAAAACAATATTGTTGATTTCGTGGACGTCTATATTTTTGGGTGCGAGAATCGCTCTTTCACTTAGCCATTTATTATTTTTATAATTTTTTAGAATATTCGGAAATACTTTTCAATCAATTCATTTTTGGACGTCACTAAATTACAGAAATCAGCAGGTAGTTGTATACGTCCTGAAATTGAGTCTAATGTTTGACCAGAGTCATCGTTTTGCAATCGGACACGCATATTTGTAGTTAATTTTAATATTTTTACGTGTGCCCATAAATTAGAATTTTTTAGGCAAGCATTCATTTCGTCTGCAGGAGTTAAACTACGTAAAAATTGCGAATATACAACATTCTTGACTTTCCCATTGTCTCTGCATATACAAAGCCGTATGTACTAATAATGACATCATATGCAAACGCTCTTTTTACAAACAAACAAACATGCATACACACAACTCGTTTTTATATAGATAGATAGATAGATAGATACAATACAAATTAACTGCGTAAAACTTGCGAATATACAACATTCTTCGCTGTCCAATTGTCGCTGCATATAAATAGATTGTCAGGTTTACCGACCCTCGAACATGCAACGTACAATTGTCCATGGGAAAAACAATCAGTATTAAGATCTATACCACATTTTTTTAATGATTGATCTTGAGCTTTGTTAATGGTGATTGCAAATGCTAATTGAATTGGGAATTGCAATCTTTTAAATTGAAAAGGCAGATCCGTTGGAGTCATGGGAATGCGAGGAATAAGATCAGCCTCACCCTCAAAAGGCCCTGTCAAGATTGTGGCCTCTATTATGTTTTCCATTGTTTTTTTTACGGCAAGTCGAGTGCCATTGCAAAGCTTTGGTGGGTTTATATTTCTTAAAAGTATTATTGGTACGCCTATTTTTAGTTGTAGCACGTGTGGTGGAAACCCTGAAAGATCTATGGAATTTAAAAATTCAGATGGATAATTAACCGCTTCATTTGGTTCCAAAACTGTGTCGACTGACTTGTAAAGGACTGCCTGGTCTCGAATCTTGGTCAAAACAATATTGTTGATTTCGTGGACGTCTATATTTTTGGGTGCGAGAATCGCTCTTTCACTTAGCCATTTATTATTTTTATAATTTTTTTGAATATTCGGAAATACTTTTTCAATCAATTCATTTTTGGACGTCACTAAATTACACAAAATCAGCTGGTAGTTGTATACGTCCTGAAATTGAGTCTACTGGGAGCTTTCCGTTTCCAATTGTCAGCAATTGATCTGAAAATGTTTGACCAGAGTCATCGTTTTGCAATCGGACACGCATATTTGTAGTTAATTTTAATATTTTTACGTGTGCCCATAAATTAGAATTTTTCAGGCAAGCATTCATTCGTCTTCAATGGCTCTGGTGGTGCAGCCAATAGAGGAAGTTTAACTTTTCCTGAGGCCCAACACATTCCCATTGTTTCACCATTGAATTTCAAGGCCTTGCAATAGGGACAAATTTTAGACATTGTCCCGATTTGAACACATGTTCTCAAGCTATAATCATCGACTGGGTTGTACCTGAATGCCAGGCGATAACTTTCAGGTTGCTGTGATTCCTCGGCACGCTTTCTTTTCTTACTTTCTCTATCAGCAGCAAGCCTGATTTCTTGCTGTTCTTGTGATTCCTCGGCACGCTTTCTTTTCTTACTTTCTCTATCAGCAGCAAGCCTGATTTCTTGCTGTTCTTGTAATTCCTCGGCACGCCTTCTTTTTTCACTTTCTCTTTTAGCAGCAAGTCTGCTTCCGCGTTGCTCTGGTAGTTCCTCGGCACGCTTTCTGTTCTTTTTTTCTCTATCAGCCTCAAGCCTGTTTCCTTGCTGTTCTTTTGATTCCTCGTCACGCTTTCTGCTCTTTCTTTCTCTATCAGCCTCAAGCCTGTTTCCTTGCTGTTCTTTTGATTCCTCGGCACGCTTTCTGTTCTTTCTTTCTCTATCAGCCTCAAGCCTGTTTCCTTGCTGTTCTTTTGATTCCTCGGCACGCTTTCTTTTCTGACTTTTCTATCAGCAGCAAGTTTTTTGGCATAGACTCTTTGAGCATCTTCATCGGCTTTTGCCATGGTAAGTTCATCAGTCATTGTAAACTTAAACATCAATAGATTTCTACGTGAACATTTGTCTTAAATATCTTGAATGACGTCACCGTCAAAGCAAAAATGACGACAACTAATTTCATGACGTCAGTCAACACAGAAACATGACGTCACCTGATCCACAGACAGACACACAGACAGACAACTTATTTTTATATATATAGATAGATAGATAGATAGATAGATAGAAGAAGATAAATGTAGTGTCTGCCCGTCCGCTGTCTGTCACTAAGTATGACGTCAATATATAAAAAGAACTTAAAAAAAATTAAAAACTGTCTTTTACAAAAATAATGAAAAAAACTAAAAGAAAACTAAAAATAGGAAAAAACACTAAAAAAACTAAAAAAAAATGATAAAAAACAAGACAAAAAACAACTAAAAATTAAGAAAAAAGAAAAGAAGAAACTAAAAGAAGAAAAAAACTAAAAAAGAAATAACACAAAAAAGAAAAAAAAACTAAAGACAAGGAAAATAAAAAAAAAGAAAAAATAAGAAAATAAAAAGAAAGGAAAAAAAAAAGAAAAAACTAAAAAAAAAACTAAAACTAAAAAAAAAGACAAAACTAAAGAAAAAGAAAACGAAAAAAAAAGAAAAAAGACTAAGAGAGAAATAAAATAAAAAAGAAAAATAATTAAAAAAGATTCATTTTAAAAAAGTTAAAAAGCTAAAAAGAAAAAAGAAAAACTAAAAACAAACTAAAAAAAACAAAACAAAAAAAAAAATAAAAAAGAAAAAAACTACTAAAAACAACTAAAATAAAAGACAAAAACTAAAAAAACTAAAAAAGAAAAAAAAGCAAACGGAAAAAAAACCTAAATTAGGTAAAAAACTAAAAAATACAAAAGAAAAAGAAAAGAAAAAAAGAAAAAACTAAAAAAAGAAAAAAAACTAAAAAGGAAGAAACTAAAAAATACTAAAAATAAAAAAATAAAAAGAAAAAACCAAAAAAACAAAAACTACTAAAGAACATGATATGACGTCATATTAAATATGGTGTCGAAAAAAAAATACTGAAAAAGGAAAAAACTGACAAAAAAGAAGAAAATCTATAATTGACGTCATGTTCGTCATCACGGCTTCAGAGAGAAATTACCAAAAGAAAGCGTGTCGAATATTACAAGAGTAACGCGAAACCTGGCTTGCAGCTGAAAGAGAAAGTAAAAAATAAAAGTCGTGCCGAGGAATTACCAGAGTATATCAGAGGAAAAAGAAGAAAAATCTAAAAAAAATGTAAACAACTAAAAAAAACTAAAAATAAAAAGTAACTAAAAAACAGGAAAAACTAAAAAGGAAAAAAATTAAAATTAAAAAACAAGGTAAAATATAAAAAACCTTGAAGCTTAGTAGATATCATTGTTTGAAATTGGACTTGCTTTAATAATCAAATATCTTTGAAAAAAATTGCAATAGAAAAAAAAGGGACAATGAGAATCCATATATAGAAACCTGGCACGTACCGTGCTGGGGCCCGGCTGGGACCCAACTATATATATGCTTTGGATATGCTATTGCAGTAAAAAACTACATATATATATATATATATATATATATATATATATATCATGAAAAGAGAAATCACCAATGCTACAGCAAAAACACAAAAAAAAAAAAAAAAAAAAAAAAAAAAAAAAAAAAAAAAAAAAAAAGAGACAGAAGGAGAAAAGGAAGACTGTTTTCCTAAATTAGTGATTAATATAGACCAGCACTTGAATGAGGCCTTAACCCTACTCATCCATACAATCACATAGGTCAAACAGCATAGCCACACACAATCAACCATAAAGAATAATCCATGGACAGGCAGTCATGTCGTCAATAAGTATAAGTCGTCATTTACCGAACAATAGAAAAAATAATATAGACAAATAATTCAGAGGCAACACCCAACATAAGGGCTCATCAGGAGAATACACTGGCCTATATAGGGTTTCGCCACTCTAAATTCTCTACCCAGCACAGTGTTGTGGCTACCACAGAATCTGTTGTCGACTGTCTGTCGACTGACGTCACTGTCTGTCGACTGACGTCATGTTTGTGTGTCGACTGACGTCGTGTTTGTCGACTGACGTCATTGTAAGGATTGAGCTGTATGTCGTCATGAAGTTGTTTGTCGTCTGACGTCATGTTTGTCGACTAACGAAACTACAGACCGGGACACCGGGACACAAATGACGTGTTATGTCTGTTATAACGTAATAGAGGCAACAATCTTGACAGGGCCTTTTGAGGGTGAGGCTTTTCTTATTCCACGCATTCTCACGATTCCAATGGATCTGCCTTTTCAACCTAAAAGATTGCAATTCCCAATTTGATTAGCATATTTAGTTTTCAGTCCAGAACCACTAAAGCTATTATGTAAATATCAAAAATATTTATGTTGTCTGAGCAATAATTTTTAGTTTTTATTTCAAAATAGAAAATTACCTGACAATTTTAGAATTATATCTATCTATATATAAAAATAAGTTGTCTGTCTGTGGATCAGGTGACGTCATGTTTCTGTGTCGACTGGCGTCATGAAGTTAGTTGTCGTCATTTCTGCTATGACGGTGACGTCATTAAAGATATTTAAGACATATATGTTCACGTAGAAATCTATTAATGTTTAAGTTTAAAATGACTGATGAACTTACAATGGCAAAAGCCGATGAAGATGCTCAAAGAGTCTATGCCAAAAAACTTGCTGCTGATAGAGAAAGTCAGAAAAGAAAGCGTGCCGAAGAATCAAGAGAACAGCAAGGAAACAGGCTTGAGGCTAAAGAACGCAAAACCGCGCAGTTAGATGAAGATCCACCTGGACAGCGAGAGTCAAAACATATCAAAACTGAAAATGATAGCGATGATGATTGGGTTTGGGATCTTGACTTGGATAAGGTCATCAATGCCTACCAGATTTTAGTTAAAAAAACAAAGGTTCGGCGATATGTAATTCATAGTGAAGCTGAAAAATAAAGAAGAAAAAGAAAACTGAAAAAAGAAAAAATGTAAAAAACTAAAAAATACTAAAAAGAAAAAACGCTCAAAGAGAAATTACAGACCGGGACACAAATGACGACCGGGACAGAGGGAATATAAATAACGACCGGGACACTCAAGGAGAAATTACAGACTGGGATACCGGGACACAAATGACGACCGGGACACAGGCAATATAAATGACGACCAGGACACAGGTATTTAAGAATATCGTTCAAAGACAAATTTTTAATTGTAAGAAGACCGTTGAAAGAGAAATTTCTAATTGTAAAATGCCTGAAGAACCTACAATGGCAACACCCGAGGAAGCTGCTCAAAACGAATATATTCACGCCGAAGTAGCTGAGTTGGTAAAGCGTTATGTTTCAGGTTCTAGGTCCGAGAGGCTCCAGGTTTGAACCGTGGCTTTAGCATTAATACAAAAGAAGAAAAAATCTAAAAAAGGTAAAAACTGCAAAAAAACTAAAAAGAAAATATATATATATATATTTATATATATCATCTTTTCCACAAAAATAATAATTTAGTGCTTCTGCTTAAAAACAGCAATCGAATTGATGCCTCCTGATAATCAACTATCAGCAAAGTGGCAATCGTTGTGGTCGGTGATCAGTTCTTACCTCGAGATAATATTCTTTATAGGCGAAACAATCAGTTGACAAGAATTGCTTAAACTCATCGATGCTACATTAAAATTAACTACAAATATGCGTGTCCGATTGCAAAACGATGACTCTGGTCAAACATTTTCAGATCAATTGCTGGCAATGGGAAACGGAAAGCTCCCAGTAGACTCAATTTCAGGACGTATACAACTACCTGCTGATTTCTGTAATTTAGTGACGTCCAAAAATGAATTGATTGAAAAAGTATTTCCGAATATTCTAAAAAATTATAAAAATAATAAATGGCTAAGTGAAAGAGCGATTCTCGCACCCAAAAATATAGACGTCCACGAAATCAACAATATTGTTTTGACCAAGATTCAAGACCAGGCAGTCCTTTACAAGTCAGTCGACACAGTTTTGGAACCAAATGAAGCGGTTAATTATCCATCTGAATTTTTAAATTCCATAGATCTTTCAGGGTTTCCACCACACGTGCTACAACTAAAAATAGGCGTACCAATAATACTTTTAAGAAATATAAACCCACCAAAGCTTTGTAATGGCACTCGACTTGCCGTAAAAAAAACAATGGAAAACCTAATAGAGGCCACAATCCTGACAGGGCCTTTTGAGGGTGAGCCTGTTCTTATTCCTCGCATTCCCATGATTCCAACGGATCTGCCTTTTCAATTTAAAAGATTGCAATTCCCAATTCGATTAGCATTTGCAATCACCATTAACAAAGCTCAAGGTCAATCATTAAAAAAATGTGGTATTGATCTTAATACTGATTGTTTTTCCCATGGACAATTGTACGTTGCATGTTCGAGGGTCGGTAAACCTGACAATCTATTTATATGCTGCGAGAATTGGACAGCGAAGAATGTTGTATATTCGCAAGTTTTACGCAGTTAATTTGTATTTCGGAACCAAATGAAGCGGTTAATTATCCATCTGAATTATTAAATTCCATAGATCCTTCAGGGTTTCCACCACACGTGCTACAACTAAAAATAGGCGTACCAATAATACTTTTAAGAAATATCAACCCACCAAAGCTTTGCAATGGCACGCGACTTGCCGTAAAAAAAAACAATGGAAAACCTAATAGAGGCCACAATCTTGACAGGGCCTTATGAGGGTGAGGCTGTTCTTATTCCTCGCATTCCCATGATTCCAACGGGTCTGCTTTTTCAATTTAAAAGATTGCAACACAGACAATGGGACAGCGAAGACTGTTGTATATTCACAAGTTTTACGTAGTTAATTTGTATTGTATCTATCTATCTATCTATCTATATAAAAACGAGTTGTGTGTATGCATGTTTGTTTGTTTGTAAAAAGAGCGTTTGCATATGAAGTCATTATTAGTACATACGGCTTTGTATATGGACAGACAATGGGAAAGCCAAGAATGTTGTATATTCGCAATTTTTACGTAGTTTGAAACACATATATAAATCTATCTATATTCACAGGTGGGACACAGGGACACAACTACAATGGCGCGTAACTAATATGGCGCGTAACGACTTACGCGCGCGGGGGGGCTTGGGGGGTGCGAAGCGCCCCACTGCACGCGTAAGTCGTTACGCGCCATATTAGTTACGCGCCATTGTAGTTGTGTCCCTGTGTCCCACCTGTGAATATAGATAGATTTATATATGTGGGGGGGGCGCGAAGCTAGTATATATATATATATATATACTAGCTGTTGGGGTGGCGCTTCGCGCCACCCCAACACCTAGTTGGTGGGGGCGCTTCGCGCCCCCCCCCAAGCCCCCCCGCGCGCGTAAGTCGTTACGCGCCATAATAGTTACGCGCCATTGTAGTTGTGTCCCTATGTCCCACCTGTGAATATGGATAGATATATATATATATATATATATATATATATATATATATATATATATATATATATATATGGTTTTAACTACGTAAAACTTGCGAATATACAACATTCTTTGCTGTCCCATTGTCTTTGCATATAAATAGATTGTCAGGTTTACCGACTCTTGAACATGCAACATATAATGGTCCATGGGAAAACAATCTGTATTCAGATCTATACCTCATGATTCTAATGATTGCCCTTGAGCTTTGTTGATGGTGATTGCTAATCGACCATTCCCTGTCCCGGTGTCCCGGTCGTCATTTATATCCCCCTGTTTCCCCCGGTGTCCCCGTTGTAGTTGTGTCCCTGTGTCCCGGTCGTCATTTATATTCCCTGTGTCCCGGTCGTCATTTGTATCCCGGTGTCCCGGTCTGTATATACATTCGTTTTTTAGTTTTGTTTTTCTCCTTTATTTTTTTCCTTTTTTTTTTCTTTTTTAGTTTATTTAGATTTTTAGATTTTTTAGTTTTTTTATTAGTTTTTAGTTTTTTTTTCTTTTTAGTTTTTTTGTAGTTTTTACCTTCTTTTTAGTTTTGTTAGTTTTTTTTTTACTTATGTCCTGGTCGTCATTTATACTCCCTGTGTCCCGGTGCTTTGTTGATTGCTAATCGAACATTCCTTTTGTCCTGGTCGCTTTCTCTTTGAGTGTCGTCATTTATTTTTTTCTTTTTTAGTTCTTTTAGTTTTTACCTTTTTTAGTTTTTTTTTAGTTTTTTAGATGAAAATTTTTTTTAGTTTTTTCCTTTTTTTCTTTTTAGTTTTTTATTGGTTTTTACCTTTATTTTAGCTTATTTTTCAGTTTTTTCTTTTTTTTTAGTTTTTTTTTATTTTTTATTTTTTTTTACTTTTTTACCTTTTTTTAGTTTTTTTAGTTTTTTTAGTTTTTTAGCTTTTTTACTTTTTTTTATTAGTTTTTAGTTTTTTTGTAGTTTTTGCCTTTTTTTAGTTTTTTCAGTTTTTTTTTTAGTTTTTTATTGGTTTTTACCTTTATTTTAGCTTATTTTTCAGTTTTTCCTTTTTTTTAGTTTTTTTTAGTATTTAGTTTTTTTAGTTTTTTACCTTTTTTTAGTTTTTTTAGTTTTTTTAGTTTTTTAGCTTTTTTATTTTTTTTATTAGTTTTTAGTTTTTTTTTGTAGTTTTTGCCTTTTTTTAGTTTTTTTAGTTTTTTAGCTTTTTTATTAGTTTTTAGTTTTTTTGTAGTTTTTGCCTTTTTTTAGTTTTTTTAGTTTTTTAGCTTTTTTATTTTTTTATTAGTTTTTAGTTTTTTTTGTAGTTAGTTTTTTTAGTTTTTTACCTTTTTTTAGTTTTTTTAGTTTTTTTAGTTTTTTAGCTTTTTTATTTTTTTATTAGTTTTTAGTTTTTTTTTGTAGTTTTTGCCTTTTTTTAGTTTTTTTAGTTTTTTAGTTTTTTTATTAGTTTTTAGTTTTTTTTGTAGTTTTTGCCTTTTTTTTAGTTTTTTTAGTTTTTTAGCTTTTTTATTTTTTTTATTAGTTTTTAGTTTTTTTTTGTAGTTTTTGCCTTTTTTTAGTTTTTTCAGTTTTGACGTCACCTGATCCAGTTTTTTCAGGTGACGTCACCTGATCCAAATAGATTGTCAGGTTTACCGACTCTTGAACATGCAACATATAATGGTCCATGGGAAAACAATCTGTATTCAGATCTATACCTCATGATTCTAATGATTGCCCTTGAGCTTTGTTGATGGTGATTGCTAATCGACCATTCCCTGTCCCGGTGTCCCGGTCGTCATTTATATCCCCCTGTATCCCCCGGTGTCCCCGTTGTAGTTGTGTCCCTGTGTCCCGGTCGTCATTTATTTTCCCTGTGTCCCGGTCGTCATTTGTATCCCGGTGTCCCGGTCTGTATATACATTCGTTTTTTAGTTTTGTTTTTCTCCTTTATTTTTTTCCTTTTTTTTCTTTTTTAGTTTATTTAGATTTTTAGATTTTTTAGTTTTTTTATTAGTTTTTAGTTTTTTTTTCTTTTTAGTTTTTTTGTAGTTTTTACCTTCTTTTTAGTTTTGTTAGTTTTTTTTTTACTTATGTCCTGGTCGTCATTTATACTCCCTGTGTCCCGGTGCTTTGTTGATTGCTAATCGAACATTCCTTTTGTCCAGGTCGCTTTCTCTTTGAGTGTCGTCATTTATTTTTTTCTTTTTTAGTTCTTTTAGTTTTTACCTTTTTTAGTTTTTTTAGTTTTTTAGATGAAATTTTTTTTTAGTTTTTTCTTTTTTTCTTTTTAGTTTTTTATTGGTTTTTACCTTTATTTTAGCTTATTTTTCAGTTTTTTCCTTTTTTTTAGTTTTTTTTCAGTTTTTAGTTTTTTTAGTTTTTTACCTTTTTTAGTTTTTTTTAGTTTTTTTAGTTTTTTAGCTTTTTTATTTTTTTTATTAGTTTTTAGTTTTTTTTGTAGTTTTTTCCTTTTTTTAGTTTTTTTTAGTTTTTTAGCTTTTTTATTAGTTTTTAGTTTTTTTTGTAGTTTTTGCCTTTTTTTAGTTTTTTTTAGTTTTTTAGCTTTTTTATTTTTTTTATTAGTTTTTAGTTTTTTTTGTAGTTAGTTTTTTTAGTTTTTTACCTTTTTAGTTTTTAGTTTTTTTAGTTTTTTAGTTTTTTAGCTTTTTTATTTTTTTTATTAGTTTTTAGTTTTTTTGTAGTTTTTGCCTTTTTTTAGTTTTTTTTTAGTTTTTTAGCTTTTTTATTAGTTTTTAGTTTTTTTTGTAGTTTTTGCCTTTTTTTAGTTTTTTTTAGTTTTTTAGCTTTTTTATTTTTTTATTAGTTTTTAGTTTTTTTGTAGTTTTTGCCTTTTTTTAAGTTTTTTCAGTTTTGACGTCACCTGATCCAGTTTTTTCAGGTGACGTCACCTGATCCATCCACAGATCCACACACAGACAACTTATTTTTATATATATAGATATATATATATATATATATATATATATATATATATATATATATATATATATATATATATACTAGCTGTTGGGGTGGCGCTTCGCGCCACCCCAACACCTAGTTGGTGGGGGCGCTTCGCGCCCCCCCCAAGCCCCCCCGCGCGCGTAAGTCGTTACGCGCCATAATAGTTACGCGCCATTGTAGTTGTGTCCCTATGTCCCACCTGTGAATATAGATATATATATATATATATGGTTTTAACTACGTAAAACTTGCGAATATACAACATTCTTTGCTGTCCCATTGTCTTTGCATATAAATAGATTGTCAGGTTTACCGACTCTTGAACATGCAACATATAATGGTCCATGGGAAAACAATCTGTATTCAGATCTATACCTCATGATTCTAATGATTGCCCTTGAGCTTTGTTGATGGTGATTGCTAATCGACCATTCCCTGTCCCGGTGTCCCGGTCGTCATTTACATCCCCCTGTTTCCCCCGGTGTCCCCGTTGTAGTTGTGTCCCTGTGTCCCGGTCGTCATTTATATTCCCTGTGTCCCGGGTCCCGGTCATCATTTGTATCCCGGTGTCCCGGTCTGTATATACATTCGTTTTTTAGTTTTGTTTTTCCTCCTTTATTTTTTTCCTTTTTTTTTCTTTTTTAGCTTATTTAGATTTTTAGATTTTTTAGTTTTTTTTATTAGTTTTTAGTTTTTATTTCTTTTTAGTTTTTTTTGTCCCGGTCGTCATTTATATCCCCCTGTTTCCCCCCGGTGTCCCCGTTGTAGTTGTGTCCCTGTGTCCCGGTCGTTATTTATATTCCCTGTGTCCCGGTCGTCATTTGTATCCCGGTGTACCGGTCTGTATATACATTCGTTTTTTAGTTTTGTTTTTCTCCTTTATTTTTTTCCTTTTTTTTTCTTTTTTAGTTTATTTAGATTTTTAGATTTTTTAGTTTTTTTATTAGTTTTTAGTTTTTTTTTCTTTTTAGTTTTTTTGTAGTTTTTACCTTCTTTTTAGTTTTGTTAATTTTTTTTTTTACTTGTGTCCTGGTCGTCATTTATACTCCCTGTGTCCCGGTGCTTTGTTGATTGCTAATCGAACATTCCTTTTGTCCTGGTCGCTTTCTCTTTGAGTGTCGTCATTTATTTTTTTCTTTTTTAGTTCTTTTAGTTTTTACCTTTTTTAGTTTTTTTTTAGTTTTTAGTTTTTTTAGTTTTTTACCTTTTTTTAGTTTTTTTAGTTTTTTTAGTTTTTTAGCTTTTTTATTTTTTTTATTAGTTTTTAGTTTTTTTGTAGTTTTTGCCTTTTTTTTAGTTTTTTTAGTTTTTTAGCTTTTTTATTAGTTTTTAGTTTTTTTTGTAGTTTTTTGCCTTTTTTTAGTTTTTTTAGTTTTTTAGCTTTTTTATTTTTTTTATTAGTTTTTAGTTTTTTTTGTAGTTTTTGCCTTTTTTTAGTTTTTTCAGTTTTGACGTCACCTGATCCAGTTTTTTCAGGTGACGTCACCTGATCCACGATCCACAGATCCACAGACAACTTATTTTTATATATATAGATAGTTTTTTTTTTTTTTACTTATGTCCTGGTCGTCATTTATACTCCCTGTGTCCCGGTGCTTTGTTGATTGCTAATCGAACATTCCTTTTGTCCTGGTCGCTTTCTCTTTGAGTGTCGTCATTTATTAGTTTTTTCCTGTTTTTTTTAGTTTTTTATTGGTTTTTACCTTTATTTTAGCTTATTTTTCAGTTTTTTTCCTTTTTTTTAGTTTTTTTTTATTTTTTATTTTTTTTAGTTTTTTACCTTTTTTTAGTTTTTTTAGTTTTTTTAGTTTTTTAGCTTTTTTACTTTTTTTATTAGTTTTTAGTTTTTTTTTGTAGTTTTTGCCTTTTTTTAGTTTTTTCAGTTTTTTTTTAGTTTTTTATTGGTTTTTACCTTTATAGTTTTTTTAGTTTTTTAGCTTTTTTATTTTTTTTATTAGTTTTTAGTTTTTTTTGTAGTTTTTGCCTTTTTTTAGTTTTTTCAGTTTTGACGTCACCTAATCCAGTTTTTTCAGGTGACGTCACCTGACACATCCATCCATCCATCCACAGACAGACAACTTATTTTTATATATATATATATATATATATATATATATATATATATATATATATATATATATATATATATATATATATATATATATATATATATATATATATATATATATATATATATATATATATATATATATATATGTTTTTAACTACGTAAAACTTGCGAATATACAACATTCTTTGCTGTCCCATTGTCTGTGCATATAAATAGATTGTCAGGTTTACCGACTCTTGAACATGCAACATATAGATTGTCAGGTTTACCGACTCTTGAACATGCAACATATAATGGTCCATGGGAAAACAATCATTTATATTCCCTGTGTCCCGGTCGTCATTTGTGTCCCGGTGTTCCAGTCTGTGATTTCTCTTTGAGTGTCCCGGGCGTCATTTATATTCCTTGTGTCCCGGTGTCCCGGTCGTCATTTATATCCCCCTGTGCCCCCCGGCGTCCCCATTGTAGTTGTGTCCCTGTGTCCCGGTCGTCATTTATATTCCCTGTGTCCCGGTCGTCATTTGTATCCCGGTGTCCCGGTCTGTATATACATTCGTTTTTTAGTTTTGTTTTTCTCCTTTATTTTTTTCCTTTTTTCTTGTTTTTCTTTTTTAGTTTATTTAGATTTTTAGATTTTTTAGTTTTTTTATTAGTTTTTAGTTTTTTTGTAGTTTTTACCATTTTTTTAGTTTTTTTTTTACTTATGTCCTGGTCGTCATTTATACTCCCTGTGTCCCGGTCGTCATTTGTGTCTCGGTGCTTTGTTGATTGCTAATTTATATTATATTTATATTTATATTTTTTATATTTATTAATATTTTTTTAGTTTTCTTTTTCTCTTATTTTTCAGTTTTTTCCTTTTTTTTAGTTTTTTCTTTTTTAGTTTTTAGTTTTTTTTGTTTTTGACCTTTTTTTAGTTTTTTTAGTTTTTTAGCTTTTTTAGTTTTTTTATTAGTTTTTAGTTTTTTTTTAGTTTTTGCCTTTTTTTAGTTTTTTCAGTTTTTTTTTAGTTTTTAGTTTTTTACCTTTTTTTATTTTTTTTAGTTTTTTAGCTTTTTTAGTTTTTTTCTTTTTAGTTTCTTTTTGTAGTTTTTACCTTTTTTAGTTTTTTTCTTCTTTTGTATTAGTGTGAAATAATTCAGACGTCATATGCGGACAAACACGACGTCACTCGACAGACAGACAGACAGACATAACCCACAAACAACTTATTTTTATATATATTTATTCATATTTTTTTAGTTTTCTTTTTCTCCTTTATTTTTCAGTTTTTTCCTTTTTTTAGTTTTTTTCTTTTTTAGTTTTTAGTTTTTTTTTAGTTTTTTACCTTTTTTAGTTTTTTTTTTAGTTTTTTTTAGTTTTTTAGCTTTTTTAGTTTTTTTATTAGTTTTTATTTTTTTTGTAGTTTTTGCCTTTTTTTATTTTTTTTCAGTTTTTTTTAGTTATTAGATTTTTACCTTTTTTTAGTTTTTTTAGTTTTTTAGCTTTTTTAGTTTTTTTTTCTTTTTATTTTTTTTTTTGTAGTTTTTACCTTTTTTGTTTTTTTCTTCTTTTGTATTAGTGTGAAATAATTCAGACGTCATATGCGGACAAACATGACGTCACCTGATCCACAGATCCACAGATCCACAGACAACTTATTTTTATATATATAGATATATATATATATATATATATATATATATATATATATATATATATATATATATATATATATATATATATATATATATATATATATATATATATATATATATATATATATACATATACATATAAATAAGTTGTTTGTTTGTGTGTCTGTCGACTGACGTCATTATAAGGATTGAGCTGTATGTCGTCATGAAGTTAGTTGTCGTCATGTTTGTTATGACGAGGCTTAGTATATGACGTCATTATAAGTATTTAAGAAGATCGTTCAAAGAGAAATTTTTAATTGTAAAATGGATGAAGAACCTACAATGGCAACAGCCAAGGAAGCTGCTCGAAGAGTCTATGCCCAAAACACTTGCGGCTGATAGAGAAAGTAAGAAAAGAAAGTGTGCCGAGGAATCACAAGAACAGCATGAAAAAAGACTTGCGGCTAATAGAGAAAGTATGAAAAGAAAGTTTGCCGAGGAGCCACAACAACAGTGTGAAATTAGGCTTGCGTCTCAAAGAGAAATCATTAAAAGAAAGCGTGCCGAGGAATCACAAGAGCAACCTGAAAATTTTCGCCTGGCATTCACGTACAGCCCAGTCGATGATTATAGCTTGAGTAGATGTGTTCAAATCGGGACTATGTCTAAAATTTGTCCCTATTGCAAGGCCTTGAAATTCAATGGTGAAACAATGGGAATGTTTTGCGCCTCAGGAAAAGTTAAACTTCCTCTATTGGCTGCACCACCAGAGCCATTGAAGACTTTGCTTACTGGAACTTCGTCAGAATCTAAGCGTTTTTTGTCACAAATCAGAAAATATAACCCATGTTTCCAAATGACGTCGTTTGGAGCCCAAATCGAAAATCCAGATCAATTTATGTTTAGTTTCAAAGTAAAAGGGCAAATTTATCATAGAGCAGGGTCCCTTCTACCATTCTAAGGCGAGAATCATAAATTTTTACAATTGTAATTCATCAGTGATAGAAATTCTGAATTGAATGCACGTTGCGAAATTTCTCCCGACGTTGAAAGGACAATCGTTTCCCAATTGCAACATCTTTTCCACGAAAATAATAATTTAGTGCGTCTGTTCAAAACAGCCATCGATTTGATGCCTACTGATACGCATAAAATTGTTATTTCCGCTGACAAAACGCCTCCTGGCCAACATGTGCGTAGATCTATGGAATTTAAAAATTCAGATGGATAATTAACCGCTTCATTTGGTTCCAAAACTGTGTCGACTGACTTGCAAAGGACTGCCTGGTCTCAAATCTTGGTCAAACAATATTGTTGATTTCGTGGACGTCTATATTTTTGGGTGCGAGAATCGCTCTTTCACTTAGCCATTTATTATTTTTATAATTTTTTAGAATATTCGGAAATACTTTTTCAATCCATTCATTTTTGGACGTCACTAAATTACAGAAATCAGCAGGTAGTTGCACACGTCCAGAAATTGAGTCTATCGTATGATAAATGTCT
>NC_088873.1:24169027-24190035 GCF_032884065.1 Artemia franciscana
TAATATATATATATATATATATATATATATATATACTAGCTGTAGGGGTGGCGCTTGGTGGGGCGCTTCGCGCCCCCTAATCCCCCCCGCGCGCGTAAGTCGTTACGCGCCTTATTAGTTACGCGCCATTGTAGTTGTGTCCCTGTGTCCCACCTGTGAATATAGATAGATTTATATATGTGTTTCAAACTACGTAAAAATTGCGAATATACAACATTCTTGGCTTTCCATTGTTTGTGCATATACAAAGCCGTATGTACTAATAATGACGTCATATGCAAACGCTCTTTTTACGAACAAACAAACATGCATACACACAACTCGTTTTTATATAGATAGATAGATAGATAGATAAGTCGAGGATATTGCTTTGTGCACCTTCCTTTAGCCATGCATGGTGAATTTTCGTTCAGTGTACCGCAAGGTCCATGTATCATATTTTTTACAATAATATCATGTAGCCCCTTATCGACATTTTTATCAGGTATTTTATATATATAGATTTCAGCGGAAATCACATCATCAATTTCGTTCGAAGTAATTTTTTTATGTAGCCAGATTAGTATATGTGCGTGTGGCAAACCTCGTTTTTGCCATTCCACTGAGTACATCCAGCATCGCACTGACCCAAACACTTCAAGTTTTATTATGTAGTTTATCAGTGATTTCAACTTTTGCCGGAAGACACGGGCCGTAATGTCATGTCTATGAACCGCCGATTGTCCTTGAAGGAAAAGCTGCAGTATCTCGTCCCAAGATTGATTACATGTAAATGTAATAAATAAATCTGGACGACCATAGAGACGAACATACGCAATAGCATCTTGAGCATATTCATGTATATGACGGGGACTGCCAGCATATGACGAAGGTAAAATTGTTAATCTTCCAACGTTTGTGGTATTACCGTCATTTATAACTGCATCTCGCAAATGAATGTATTGTTCAGAGCGGAACTTGGTCTGATTCAGGCGGATATATAGCAAACGTTCTGATTCAATTTTAGCATACATATCAACGACGAATTGGTGAAACAATCCACGCCATTTGAAAATATAATTTTCTTCATCCTGCCGAATCATTAGTCTATAGGAATAATAATGCATTGCACTGCATTTCTTATTCATTTCTTTGTTAGTGGCTGGATGCAGCAATTTAATATTAAAGTGATAGCCGTCGGCTCCATCCCAAAAAATGATAGGATATTGTATGGCATCGTAGCATCGATGAGTTTCAGCAATTCTTAACAACTAGGCGTTTCGCTTATGAAGAATAATATCTTGAGGTAAAAACTGATCACCGACCATAACGATTGCCGCTTCGTCGATAGTTGGAGCATTGTATCTACGCACATGTTGGCCAGGAGGCGTTTTGTCAGCGGAAATAACAATTTTATGCGTATCAGTAGGCATCAAATCAATGGCTGTTTTGAACAGACGCACTGAATTATTATTTTCGTGGAAAAGATGTTGCAATTGGGAAACAATTGTCCTTTCAACGTTGGGAGAAATTTCGCAACGTGCATTCAATTCAGAATTTCTGTCACTGATGAATTACAATTGTAAAAATTTATGATTCTCGCCTGAGAATGGTAGAAGGGACCCTGCTCTATGATAAATTTGCCCTTTTACTTTGAAAGTAGACAAAAATTGATCTGGATTTTCGATTTGGGCTCCAAACGACGTCATTTGGAAACATGAATTTCAAGGCCTTGCAATAGGGACAAATTTTAGACATAGTCCCGATTTGAACACATTTACTCAAGCTATAATCATCGAATGGGCTGTACGTGAATGCCAGGCGAAAATTTTCAGGTTGCTCTTGTGATTCCTCGGGACGCTTTCTTTTAATGATTTCTCTTTGAGACGCAAGCCTAATTTCACACTGTTGTTGTGGCTCCTCGGCAAACTTTCTTTTCATACTTTCTCTATTAGCCGCAAGCCTGTTTTCATGCTGTTCTTGTGAAACCTCGGCACGATTTCTTTTCTTACTTTCTCTATCAGCCGCAAGTCTTTTTTCATGCTGTTCTTGTGATTCCTCGGCACACTTTCTTTTCTTACTTTCTCTATCAGCCGCAAGTGTTTTGGCATAGACTCTTCGAGCAGCTTCCTTGGCTGTTGCCATTGTAGGTTCTTCATTCATTTTACAATTAAAAATTTCTCTTTGAACGATCTTCTTAAATACTTATAATGACGTCAAATACTAAGCCTCGTCATAACAAACATGACGACAACTAACTTCATGACGACATACAGCTCAATCCTTATAATGACGTCAGTCGACAGACACACAAACAAACAACTTATTTATCTATATATATAAAAATAAGTTGTCTGTCTGTGGATGGATGGATGGATGGATCAGGTGACGTCACCTGAAAAAACTGGATCAGGTGACGTCAAAACTGAAAAAACTAAAAAAAGGCAAAAACTACAAAAAAAACTAAAAACTAATAAAAAAAATAAAAAAGCTAAAAAACTAAAAAACTATAAAGGTAAAAACCAATAAAAAACAAAAAAAAACTGAAAAAACTAAAAAAAGGCAAAAACTACAAAAAAAACTAAAAACTAATAAAAAAGTAAAAAAGCTAAAAAACTAAAAAAACTAAAAAAACTAAAAAAAGGTAAAAAACTAAAAAAAATAAAAAATAAAAAAAAAACTAAAAAAAAGGAAAAAAACTGAAAAATAAGCTAAAATAAAGGTAAAAACCAATAAAAAACTAAAAAAAAAAGGGAAAAACTAATGAATGACGACCGGGACACAGGGAATATAAATGACGACCGGGACACAGGGACACAACTACAACGGGGACACCGGGGGAAACAGGGGGATATAAATGACGACCGGGACAAAAAAACTAAAAAGAAAAAAAACCTAAAAACTAATAAAAAAACTAAAAAATCTAAAAATCTAAATAAGCTAAAAAAGAAAAAAAAAGGAAAAAAATAAAGGAGAAAAACAAAACTAAAAAACGAATGTATATACAGACCGGGACACTGGGATACAAATGACGACCAGGACCCGGGACACAGGGAATATAAATGACGACCGGGACACAGGGACACAACTACAACGGGGACACCGGGGGAAACAGGGGGATGTAAATGACGACCGGGACACCGGGACAGGGAATGGTCGATTAGCAATCACCATCAACAAAGCTCAAGGGCAATCATTAGAATCATGAGGTATAGATCTGAATACAGATTGTTTTCCCATGGACCATTATATGTTGCATGTTCAAGAGTCGGTAAACCTGACAATCTATTTATATGCAAAGACAATGGGACAGCAAAGAATGTTGTATATTCGCAAGTTTTACGTAGTTAAAACCATATATATATATCTATCTATATTCACAGGTGGGACATAGGGACACAACTGCAATGGCGCGTAACTATTATGGCGCGTAACGACTTACGCGCGCGGGGGGGCTTGGGGGGGGGCGCGAAGCGCCCCCACCAACTAGGTGTTGGGGTGGCGCGAAGCGCCACCCCAACAGCTAGTATGTATATATATATATATATATATATATATATATATATATATATATATATATATATATATATATATATATATATATACTAGCTGTTGGGGTGGCGCTTCGCGCCACCCCAACACCTAGATGGTGGGGCGCTTCGCCCCCCCCCAAGCCCCCCCCGCGCGCGTAAGACGTTACGTGCCATATTAGTTACGCGCCATTGTAGTTGTGTCCCTGTGTCTTACCTGTGAATATAGATAGATTTATATATGTGTTTCAAACTACGTAAAAATTGCGAATATACAACATTCTTGGCTTTCCCATTGTCTGTCCATATACAAGGCCGTATGTACTAATAATGACGTCATGTGCAAACGCTCTTTTTACAAACAAACAAACATGCATACACACAAGCGCCACCCCAACACCTAGTTGGTGGGGCGCTTCGCGCCCCCCCAAGCCCCCCCGCGCGCGTAAGTCGTTACGCGCCATATTAGTTACGCGCCATTGTAGTTGTGTCCCTGTGTCCCACCTGTGAATATAGATAGATTTATATATGTGTTTCAAACTACGTAAAAATTGCGAATATACAACATTCTTGGCTTTCCCATTGAGCTTTGTTAATGGTGATTGCATATGCTAATCGAATTGGGAATTGCAATCTTTTAAATTGAAAAGGCAGATCCGTTGGAATCATGGGAATGCGAGGAATAAGAACAGGCTCACCCTCAAAAGGCCCTGTCAGGATTGTGGCCTCTATTAGGTTTTCCATTGTTTTTTTTACGGCAAGTCGAGTGCCATTGCAAAGCTTTGGTGGGTTTATATTTCTTAAAAGTATTATTGGTACGCCTATTTTTAGTTGTAGCACGTGTGGTGGAAACCCTGAAAGATCTATGGAATTTAAAAATTCAGATGGATAATTAACCGCTTCATTTGGTTCCAAAACTGTGTCGACTGACTTGTAAAGGACTGCCTGGTCTTGAATCTTGGTCAAAACAATATTGTTGATTTCGTGGACGTCTATATTTTTGGGTGCGAGAATCGCTCTTTCACTTAGCCATTTATTATTTTTATAATTTTTTAGAATATTCGGAAATACTTTTTCAATCAATTCATTTTTGGACGTCACTAAATTACAGAAATCAGCAGGTAGTTGTATACGTCCTGAAATTGAGTCTACTGGGAGCTTTCCGTTTCCCATTGCCAGCAATTGATCTGAAAATGTTTGACCAGAGTCATCGTTTTGCAATCGGACACGCATATTTGTAGTTAATTTTAATGTTTTCACGTGTGCCCATAGATAGATTGTCAGGTTTACCGACTCTTGAACATGCAACGCATAATGGTCCATGGGAAAACAATACGTATTCAGATCTATACCTCATGATTCTATTTATTGCCCTTGAGCTTTGTTGATGGTGATTGCTAATCGACCATTTCCTTTGCTGCTTTCGTCATTTATATATCCCCCTGTGCCCCCCGGCGTCCCCGTTCTAGTTGTGTCCCTGTGTCCGGGTCGTTATTTATATTCCCTGTGTCCCCGTCGTCATTTGTGTCCCGGTGTCCCAGTCTGTGATTTCTATTTGAGTGTCCCGGGCGTCATTTATATTCGTCAGGATATTGTAGGGCATCGTAGCATCGATGAGTTTAAGCAATTCTTGTCAACTGATTGTTTCGCCTATAAAGAATATTATGTCGAGGTAAGAACTGATCACCGACCACAACGATTGCCACTTTGCTGATAGTTGATTATCAGGAGGCATCAATTCGATTGCTGTTTTTAAGCAGAAGCACTAAATTATTATTTTTGTGGAAAAGATGATATATATAAATATATATATATATTTTCTTTTTAGTTTTTTTGTAGTTTTTACCTTTTTTAGATTTTTTCTTCTTTTGTATTAATGCTAAGGCCAAGGTTCAAACCTGGAGTCTCTCGGACCTAGAACCTGAAACATAACGCTTTACCAACTCAGCTACTTCGGCGTGAATATATTCGTTTTGAGCAGCTTCCTCGGGTGTTGCCATTGTAGGTTCTTCAGGCATTTTACAATTAGAAATTTCTCTTTCAACGGTCTTCTTACAATTAAAAATTTGTCTTTGAACGATATTCTTAAATACCTGTGTCCTGGTCGTCATTTATATTGCCTGTGTCCCGGTCGTCATTTGTGTCCCGGTATCCCAGTCTGTAATTTCTCCTTGAGTGTCCCGGTCGTTATTTATATTCCCTCTGTCCCGGTCGTCATTTGTGTCCCGGTCTGTAATTTCTCTTTGAGTGTTTTTTCTTTTTAGTATTTTTTAGTTTTTTACATTTTTTTTTTCAGTTTTCTTTTTCTTCTTTATTTTTCAGCTTCACTATGAAATACATATCGCCGAACCTTTGTTTTTTTAACTAAAATCTGGTAGGCATTGATGACCTTATCCAAGTCAATATCCCAAACCCAATCATCATCGCTATCATTTTCAGTTTTGATATGTTTTGACTCTCGCTGTCCAGGTGGATCTTCATCTAACTGCGCGGTTTTGCGTTCTTTAGCCTCAAGCCTGTTTCCTTGCTGTTCTCTTGATTCTTCGGCACGCTTTCTTTTCTGACTTTCTCTATCAGCAGCAAGTTTTTTGGCATAGACTCTTTGAGCATCTTCATCGGCTTTTGCCATTGTAAGTTCATCAGTCATTTTAAACTTAAACATTAATAGATTTCTACGTGAACATATATGTCTTAAATATCTTTAATGACGTCACCGTCATAGCAAAAATGACGACAACTAACTTCATGACGCCAGTCGACACCGAAACATGACGTCACCTGATCCACAGACAGACAACTTATTTTTATATATATAGATAGATATAATTCTAAAATTGTCAGGTAATTTTCTATTTTGAAATAAAAACTAAAAATTATTGCTCAGACAACATAAATATTTTTGATATTTACATAATAGCTTTAGTGGTTCTGGACTGAAAACTAAATATGCTAATCAAATTGGGAATTGCATTCTTTTAGGTTGAAAAGGCAGATCCATTGGAATCGTGAGAATGCGTGGAATAAGAAAAGCCTCACCCTCAAAAGGCCCTGTCAAGATTGTTGCCTCTATTACGTTATAACAGACATAACACGTCATTTGTGTCCCGGTGTCCCGGTCTGTAGTTTCGTTAGTCGACAAACATGACGTCAGACGACAAACAACTTCATGACGACATACAGCTCAATCCTTACAATGACGTCAGTCGACAAACATGACGTCAGTCGACACACAAACATGACGTCAGTCGACAGACAGACAAACAACTTATTTATTTTTATATATATATATATATATATTTATATATATATATATATATATATATATATATATATATATATATATATATATATATATATATATATATATATATATATATATATATATATATATATATATATATATATATATATATATATATATATATATATATATATATATATATATGTATATATATATATATATATATATATATATATATATATATATATATATATATATATATATATATATATATATATATGTATCTATATATATATATATATATATATATATATATATATATATATATATATATATATATAGTTTTTTACTGCAATAGCATATCCAAAGCATATATATAGTTGGGTCCCGGCCGGGCCCCAGCACGGTACGTGCCAGGTTTCTATATATGGATTCTTATTGTCCCTTTATATATATATATATATATATATATATATATATATATATATATATATATATATATATATATATATATATATATATATATATATATATATATATATATATATATATATATATATATATATATATATATATATATATATATATATATATATATATATATATATATATATATATATATATATATATATATATATATATATATATATATATATATATATATATATATATACTAGCTGTTGGGGTGGCGCTTCGCGCCACCCCAACACCTAGTTGGTGGGGGCGCTTGTCGCCCCCCCAAGCCCCCCCGCGCGCGTAAGTCGTTACGCGCCATAATAGTTACGCGCCATTGTAGTTGTGTCCCTATGTCCCACCTGTGAATATAGATATATATATATATATGGTTTTAACTACGTAAAACTTGCGAATATACAACATTCTTTGCTGTCCCATTGTCTTTGCATATAAATAGATTGTCAGGTTTACCGACTCTTGAACATGCAACATATAATGGTCCATGGGAAAACAATCTGTATTCAGATCTATACCTCATGATTCTAATGATTGCCCTTGAGCTTTGTTGATGGTGATTGCTAATCGACCATTCCCTGTCCCGGTGTCCCGGTCGTCATTTACATCCCCCTGTTTCCCCCGGTGTCCCCGTTGTAGTTGTGTCCCTGTGTCCCGGTCGTCATTTATATTCCCTGTGTCCCGGGTCCCGGTCATCATTTGTATCCCGGTGTCCCGGTCTGTATATACATTCGTTTTTTAGTTTTGTTTTTCTCCTTTATTTTTTTCCTTTTTTTTTTCTTTTTTAGTTTATTTAGATTTTTAGATTTTTTAGTTTTTTTATTAGTTTTTAGTTTTTTTTTCTTTTTAGTTTTTTTGTAGTTTTTACCTTCTTTTTAGTTTTGTTAATTTTTTTTTTTACTTGTGTCCTGGTCGTCATTTATACTCCCTGTGTCCCGGTGCTTTGTTGATTGCTAATCGAACATTCCTTTTGTCCTGGTCGCTTTCTCTTTGAGTGTCGTCATTTATTTTTTTCTTTTTTAGTTCTTTTAGTTTTTACCTTTTTTAGTTTTTTTTTAGTTTTTAGTTTTTTTAGTTTTTTACCTTTTTTTAGTTTTTTTAGTTTTTTTAGTTTTTTAGCTTTTTTATATTTTTTATTAGTTTTTAGTTTTTTTGTAGTTTTTGCCCCTTTTTCAGTTTTTTAGCTTTTTTATTAGTTTTTAGTTTTTTTTGTAGTTTTTGCCTTTTTTTAGTTTTTTTTAGTTTTTTAGCTTTTATATTTTTTTTATTAGTTTTTAGTTTTTTTTGTAGTTTTTGCCTTTTTTTAGTTTTTTCAGTTTTGACGTCACCTGATCCAGTTTTTTCAGGTGACGTCACCTGATCCACGATCCACAGATCCACAGACAACTTATTTTTATATATATAGATAGTTTTTTTTTTTTTACTTATGTCCTGGTCGTCATTTATACTCCCTGTGTCCCGGTGCTTTGTTGATTGCTAATCGAACATTCCTTTTGTCCTGGTCGCTTTCTCTTTGAGTGTCGTCATTTATTAGTTTTTTCCTTTTTTTTTTAGTTTTTTATTGGTTTTTACCTTTATTTTAGCTTATTTTTCAGTTTTTTCCTTTTTTTTAGTTTTTTTTTATTTTTTATTTTTTTTAGTTTTTTACCTTTATTTAGTTTTTTTAGTTTTTTTAGTTTTTTAGCTTTTTTACTTTTTTTATTAGTTTTTAGTTTTTTTTTGTAGTTTTTGCCTTTTTTTAGTTTTTTCAGTTTTTTTTTTAGTTTTTTATTGGTTTTTACCTTTATAGTTTTTTTAGTTTTTTAGCTTTTTTATTTTTTTTATTAGTTTTTAGTTTTTTTTGTAGTTTTTGCCTTTTTTTAGTTTTTTTCAGTTTTGACGTCACCTAATCCAGTTTTTTCAGGTGACGTCACCTGACACATCCATCCATCCATCCACAGACAGACAACTTATTTTTATATATATAGATAGATATATATATATATATATATATATATCTATATATATATATATATATATATATATAGTTTTTTACTGCAATAGCATATCCCAAGCATATATATAGTTGGGTCCCGGCCGGGCCCCAGCACGGTACGTGCCAGGTTTCTATATATGGATTCTCATTGTCCCTTTTTTTTCTATTGCAATTTTTTTCAAAGATATTCGATTATTAAAGTAAGTCCAATTTCAAACAATGATATCTACTAAGCTTCAAGGTTTTTTATATTTTACCTTGTTTTTTAATTTTAATTTTTTTCCTTTTTAGTTTTTCCTGTTTTTTAGTTACTTTTTATTTTTAGTTTTTTTTAGTTATTTACATTTTTTTAGTTTTTTCTTCTTTTTCCTCTGATATACTCTGGTAATTCCTCGGCACGACTTTTATTTTTTACTTTCTCTTTCAGCTGCAAGCCAGGTTTCGCGTTACTCTTGTAATATTCGACACGCTTTCTTTTGGTAATTTCTCTCTGAAGCCGTGATGACGAACATGACGTCAATTATAGATTTTCTTCTTTTTTGTCAGTTTTTTCCTTTTTCAGTATTTTTTTTTCGACACCATATTTAATATGACGTCATATCATGTTCTTTAGTAGTTTTTTGTTTTTTTGGTTTTTTCTTTTTATTTTTTTATTTTTAGTATTTTTTAGTTTCTTCCTTTTTAGTTTTTTTTCTTTTTTTAGTTTTTTCTTTTTTTCTTTTCTTTTTCTTTTGTATTTTTTAGTTTTTTACCTAATTTAGGTTTTTTCCGTTTGCTTTTTTTTCTTTTTTAGTTTTTTCTAGTTTTTGTCTTTTATTTTAGTTGTTTTTAGTAGTTTTTTTTCTTTTTTATTTTTTTTTTGTTTTGTTTTTTTAGTTTGTTTTTAGTTTTTCTTTTTTCTTTTTAGTTTTTTAACTTTTTTAAAATGAATCTTTTTTAATTATTTTTCTTTTTTATTTTATTTCTCTCTTAGTCTTTTTTCTTTTTTTTCGTTTTCTTTTTCTTTAGTTTTGTCTTTTTTTTAGTTTTAGTTTTTTTAGTTTTTTCTTTTTTATTTTTTCCTTTCTTTTTATTTTCTTATTTTTTCTTTTTTTTTATTTTCCTTGTCTTTAGTTTTTTTTTCTTTTTTGTGTTATTTCTTTTTTAGTTTTTTCTTCTTTTAGTTTCTTCTTTTCTTTTCTTTTTTCTTAATTTTTAGTTGTTTTTTGTCTTGTTTTTTATCAATTTTTTTTAGTTTTTTTAGTGTTTTTTCCTATTTTTAGTTTTCTTTTAGTTTTTTTCATTATTTTTGTAAAAGACAGTTTTTAATTTTTTTTAAGTTCTTTTTATATATTGACGTCATACTTAGTGACAGACAGACGGACGGGCAGACACTACATTTATCTTCTTCTATCTATCTATCTATCTATCTATCTATCTATCTATATATATAAAAATAAGTTGTCTGTCTGTGTGTCTGTCTGTGGATCAGGTGACGTCATGTTTCTGTGTTGACTGACGTCATGAAATTAGTTGTCGTCATTTTTGCTTTGACGGTGACGTCATTCAAGATATTTAAGACAAATATTCACGTAGAAATCTATTAATGTTTAAGTTTCAATGACTGATGAACTTACCATGGCAAAAGCCGATGAAGATGCTCAAAGAGTCTATGCCAAAAAACTTGCTGCTGATAGAGAAAGTCAGAAAAGAAAGCGTGCCGAGGAATCAAAAGAACAGCAAGGAAACAGGCTTGAGGCTGATAGAGAAAGAAAGAACAGAAAGCGTGCCGAGGAATCAAAAGAACAGCAAGGAAACAGGCTTGAGGCTGATAAAGAAAGAAAGAACAGAAAGCGTGCCGAGGAATCAAAAGAACAGCAAGGAAACAGGCTTGAGGCTGATAGAGAAAAAAAGAACAGAAAGCGTGCCGAGGAACTACCAGAGCAACGCGGAAGCAGACTTGCTGCTAAAAGAGAAAGTGAAAAAAGAAGGCGTGCCGAGGAATTACAAGAACAGCAAGAAATCAGGCTTGCTGCTGATAGAGAAAGTAAGAAAAGAAAGCGTGCCGAGGAATCACAAGAACAGCAAGAAATCAGGCTTGCTGCTGAGAGAGAAAGTAAGAAAAGAAAGCGTGCCGAGGGATCAGAGCAACCTGAAAGTTATCGCCTGGCATTCAGGTATAACCCAGTCGATGATTATAGCTTGAGTACATGTGTTCAAATCGGGACAATGTCTAAAATTTTTCCCTATTGCAAGGCCTTGAAATTCAATGGTGAAACAATGGGAATGTGTTGGGCCTCAGGAAAAGTTAAACTTCCTCTATTGGCTGCACCACCAGAGCCATTGAAGACGAATGAATGCTTGCCTGAAAAATTCTAATTTATGGGCACACGTAAAAATATTAAAATTAACTACAAATATGCGTGTCCGATTGCAAAACGATGACTCTGGTCAAACATTTTTAGATCAATTGCTGACAATTGGAAACGGAAAGCTCCCAGTAGACTCAATTTCAGGACGTATACAACTACCTGCTGATTTTGTGTAATTTAGTGACGTCCAAAAATGAATTGATTGAAAAAGTATTTCCGAATATTCTAAAAAATTATAAAAATAATAAATGGCTAAGTGAAAGAGCGATTCTCGCACCCAAAAATATAGACGTCCACGAAATCAACAATATTGTTTTGACCAAGATTCGAGACCAGGCAGTCCTTTACAAGTCAGTCGACACAGTTTTGGAACCAAATGAAGCGGTTAATTATCCATCTGAATTTTTAAATTCCATAGATCTTTCAGGGTTTCCACCACACGTGCTACAACTAAAAATAGGCGTACCAATAATACTTTTAAGAAATATAAACCCACCAAAGCTTTGCAATGGCACTCGACTTGCCGTAAAAAAAAACAATGGAAAACATAATAGAGGCCACAATCTTGACAGGGCCTTTTGAGGGTGAGGCTGATCTTATTCCTCGCATTCCAATGACTCCAACGGATCTGCCTTTTCAATTTAAAAGATTGCAATTCCCAATTCGATTAGCATTTGCAATCACCATTAACAAAGCTCAAGGTCAATCATTAAAAAAATGTGGTATAGATCTTAATACTGATTGTTTTTCCCATGGACAATTGTACGTTGCATGTTCGAGGGTCGGTAAACCTGACAATCTATTTATATGCAGCGACAATTGGACAGCGAAGAATGTTGTATATTCGCAAGTTTTACGCAGTTAATTTGTATTGTATCTATCTATCTATCTATCTATATAAAAACGAGTTGTGTGTATGCATGTTTGTTTGTTTGTAAAAAGAGCGTTTGCATATGATGTCATTATTAGTACATACGGCTTTGTATATGCAGAGACAATGGGAAAGCCAAGAATGTTGTATATTCGCAATTTTTACGTAGTTTAACTCCTGCAGACGAAATGAATGCTTGCCTAAAAAATTCTAATTTATGGGCACACGTAAAAATATTAAAATTAACTACAAATATGCGTGTCCGATTGCAAAACGATGACTCTGGTCAAACATTAGACTCAATTTCAGGACGTATACAACTACCTGCTGATTTCTGTAATTTAGTGACGTCCAAAAATGAATTGATTGAAAAAGTATTTCCGAATATTCTAAAAAATTATAAAAATAATAAATGGCTAAGTGAAAGAGCGATTCTCGCACCCAAAAATATAGACGTCCACGAAATCAACAATATTGTTTTGACCAAGATTCGAGACCAGGCAGTCCTTTACAAGTCAGTCGACACAGTTTTGGAACCAAATGAAGCGGTTAATTATCCATCTGAATTTTTAAATTCCATAGATCCTTCAGGGTTTCCACCACACGTGCTACAACTAAAAATAGGCGTACCAATAATACTTTTAAGAAATATCAACCCACCAAAGCTTTGCAATGGCACGCGACTTGCCGTAAAAAAAACAATGGCAAACCTAATAGAGGCCACAATCTTGACAGGGCCTTATGAGGGTGAGGCTGTCCTTATTCCTCGCATTCCCATGATTCCAACGGATCTGCTTTTTCAATTTAAAAGATCGCAATTCCCAATTCGATTAGTATTTGCAATCACCATTAACAAAGCTCAAGGTCAATCATTAGAAAAATGTGGTATAGATCTTAATACTGATTGTTTTTCCCATGGACAATTGTACGTTGCATGTTCGAGGGTCGGTAAACCTGACAATGTATTTATATGCAGCGACAATTGGACAGCGAAGAATGTTGTATATTCGCAAGTTTTACGCAGTTAATTTGTATTGTATCTATCTATCTATCTATCTATATAAAAACGAGTTGTGTGTATGCATGTTTGTTTGTTTGTAAAAAGAGCGTTTGCATATGATGTCATTATTAGTACATACGGCTTTGTATATGCAGAGACAATGGGAAAGCCAAGAATGTTGTATATTCGCAATTTTTACGTAGTTTAACTCCTGCAGACGAAATGAATGCTTGCCTAAAAAATTCTAATTTATGGGCACACGTAAAAATATTAAAATTAACTACAAATATGCGTGTCCGATTGCAAAACGATGACTCTGGTCAAACATTAGACTCAATTTCAGGACGTATACAACTACCTGCTGATTTCTGTAATTTAGTGACGTCCAAAAATGAATTGATTGAAAAAGTATTTCCGAATATTCTAAAAAATTATAAAAATAATAAATGGCTAAGTGAAAGAACGATTCTCGCACCCAAAAATATAGACGTCCACGAAATCAACAATATTGTTTTGACCAAGATTCGAGACCAGGCAGTCCTTTACAAGTCAGTCGACACAGTTTTGGAACCAAATGAAGCGGTTTAATTATCCATCTGAATTTTTAAATTCCATAGATCCTTCAGGGTTTCCACCACACGTGCTACAACTAAAAATAGGCGTACCAATAATACTTTTAAGAAATATCAACCCACCAAAGCTTTGCAATGGCACGCGACTTGCCGTAAAAAAAACAATGGAAAACCTAATAGAGGCCACAATCTTGACAGGGCCTTATGAGGGTGAGGCTGTTCTTATTCCTCGCATTCCCATGATTCCAACGGATCTGCTTTTTCAATTTAAAAGATCGCAATTCCCAATTCGATTAGTATTTGCAATCACCATTAACAAAGCTCAAGGTCAATCATTAGAAAAATGTGGTATAGATCTTAATACTGATTGTTTTTCCCATGGACAATTGTACGTTGCATGTTCGAGGGTCGGTAAACCTGACAATGTATTTATATGCAGCGACAATTGGACAGCGAAGAATGTTGTATATTCGCAAGTTTTACGCAGTTAATTTGTATTGTATCTATCTATCTATCTATCTATATAAAAACGAGTTGTGTGGATGCATGTTTGTTTGTTTGTAAAAAGAGCGTTTGCATATGACGTCATTATTAGTACATACGGCTTTGTATATGCACAGACAATGGGAAAGCCGAGAATGTTGTTTATTCGCAATTTTTACGTAGTTTGAAACACATATATAAATCTATCTATATTCACAGGTGGGACACAGGGACACAACTACAACGGCGCATAACTAATATGGCGCGTAACGACTTATGCGCGCGGGGGGGCTTGGGGGGGCGCGAAGCGCCCCACCAACTAGGTGTTGGGGTGGCGCGAAGCACCACCCCAACAGCTAGTATATATCTATATATATAAAAATAAGTTGTCTGTCTGTGGATGTGTGGATGTGTCAGGTGACGTCACCTGAAAAAACTGGATCAGGTGACGTCAAAACTGAAAAAACTAAAAAAGGCAAAAACTACAAAAAAAACTAAAAACTAATAAAAAAAATAAAAAAGCTAAAAAACTAAAAAAACTAAAAAAAGGCAAAAACTACAAAAAAAAACTAAAAACTAATAAAAAAGCTAAAAAACTAAAAAAACTAAAAAAAGGCAAAAACTACAAAAAAAACTAAAAACTAATAAAAAAAATAAAAAAGCTAAAAAACTAAAAAAACTAAAAAAACTAAAAAAAAGGTAAAAAACGAAAAAAACTAAAAACTAAAAAAAACTAAAAAAAAAGGAAAAAAATGAAAAATAAGCTAAAATAAAGGTAAAAACCAATAAAAAACTAAAAAAAAAACTGAAAAAACTAAAAAAAGGCAAAAACTACAAAAAAAAACTAAAAACTAATAAAAAAAGTAAAAAAGCTAAAAAACTAAAAAAAACTAAAAAAACTAAAAAAAGGTAAAAAACTAAAAAAAATAAAAAATAAAAAAAAACTAAAAAAAAGGAAAAAACTGAAAAATAAGCTAACATAAAGGTAAAAACCAATAAAAAACTAAAAAGAAAAAAAGGAAAAAACTAAAAAAAATTTTCATCTAAAAAACTAAAAAAAACTAAAAAAGGTAAAAACTAAAAGAACTAAAAAGAAAAAAATAAATGACGAAACTCAAAGAGAAAGCGACCAGGACAAAAGGAATGTTCGATTAGCAATCAACAAAGCACCGGGAAGCACCGGGACACAGGGAGTATGAATGACGACCAGGACATAAGTAAAAAAAAAAATTAACAAAACTAAAAAGAAGTTAAAAACTACAAAAAAACTAAAAAGAAAAAAAAACTAAAAACTAATAAAAAAACTAAAAAATCTAAAAATCTAAATAAACTAAAAAAGAAAAAAAAAGGAAAAAAATAAAGGAGAAAAACAAAACTAAAAAACGAATGTATATACAGACCGGTACACCGGGATACAAATGACGACCGGGACACAGGGAATATAAATGACGACCGGGACACAGGGACACCACTACAACGGGGACACCGGGGGAAACAGGGGATATAAATGACGACCGGGACAAAAAAACTAAAAAGAAAAAAAAACTAAAAACTAATAAAAAAACTAAAAATCTAAAAATCTAAATAAACTAAAAAAGAAAAAAAAGGAAAAAAATAAAGGAGAAAATTAAATTAACAAAAAGGAGGAAAAAAAATTAACAAAACTAAAAAGAAGTTAAAAACTACAAAAAAACTAAAAAGAAAAAAAAACTAAAAACTAATAAAAAAACTAAAAAATCTAAAAATCTAAATAAACTAAAAAAGAAAAAAAAGGAAAAAAATAAAGGAGAAAAACAAAACTAAAAAACGAATGTATATACAGACCGGTACACCGGGATACAAATGACGACCGGGACACAGGGAATATAAATGACGACCGGGACACAGGGACACCACTACAACGGGGACACCGGGGGAAACAGGGGGATGTAAATGACGACCGGGACACCGGGACAGGGAATGGTCGATTAGCAATCACCATCAACAAAGCTCAAGGGCAATCATTAGAATCATGAGGTATAGATCTGAATACAGATTGTTTTCCCATGGACCATTATATGTTGCATGTTCAAGAGTCGGTAAACCTGACAATCTATTTATATGCAAAGACAATGGGACAGCAAAGAATGTTGTATATTCGCAAGTTTTACGTAGTTAAAACCATATATATATATATATATATATATATATATATATATATATATATATATATATATATATATATATATATATCTATCTATATTCACAGGTGGGACATAGGGACACAACTACAATGGCGCGTAACTATTATGGCGCGTAACGACTTACGCGCGCGGGGGGGCTTGGGGGGGTCGCGAAGCGCCCCCACCAACTAGGTGTTGGGGTGGCGCGAAGCGCCACCCCAACAGCTAGTTTATATATATATATATATATATATATATATATATATATATATATATATATATATATATATATATATATATATATATATATATATATATATATATATATATATATATATATATATATATATATATATATATATATATATAATAGCTGTTGGGGTGGCGCTTCGCGCCCCCCAAACCCCCCGAGCGCGTAAGTCGTTACGCGCCATATTAGTTACGCGCCATTGTAGTTGTGTCCCTGTGTCCCACCTGTGAATATAGATAGATTTATATATGTGTTTCAAACTACGTAAAAATTGCGAATATACAACATTTTTGGCTTTCCCATTACTGGGGGCTTTCCGTTTCCAATTGCCAGCAATTGATCTGAAAATGTTTGACCAGAGTCATCGTTTTGCAATCGGACACGCATATTTGTAGTTAAATATTTTTACGTGTGCCCATAAATTAGAATTTTTCAGGCAAGCATTCATTTCGTCTGCAGGAGTTAAACTACGTAAAAATTGCGAATATACAACATTCTAGGCTTTCCCATTGTCTGTGCATATAAATAGATTGTCAGGTTTACCGACCCTCGAACATGCAACGTACAATTGTCCATGGGAAAAGCTGCGAGATACTGCAGCTTTTATCAAGGACAATCGGCGGTTCATAGGCATGACATTACGGCCCGTGTCTTCCGGCGAAAATTGAAATCACTGATAAACTACATAATAAAACTTGAAGTGTTTGGGTCAGTGCGATACTGGATGCACTCAGTGGAATGGCAAAAACGACGTTTGCCACACGCACATATACTTATCTGGCTACATAAAAAAATTACTTCGAACGAAATTGATGATGAGATTTCCGCTGAGATACCTGATGAAAATGTCGATAAGGGGTTACATGATACTATTGTAAAAAATATGATACATGGAACTTGCGGTGCACTGAACGAAAATTCACCATGTAAGGCCAAAGGAAGGTGCACAAAGCAATATCCTCGACTTTTAGTATCCAACACAATTACTGGCAATGATGGTTACCCACAATATAGAAGAAGATCTACTGAAGATGGCGGTAAAACAGCAATAATAAAGAAGCGTAACGGTACCACCATCGAAGTAGATAACCAGTGGGTTGTTCCATATTCCCCATTATTATCAAAAACATTTAATGCACACATAAACGTTGAATACTGTTTATTCAACACATGAATACGTTGATATGAATACGGCACGCCTTCTTTTTTCACTTTTTCTTTTAGCAGCAAGTCTGGTTTCATGTTGCTCTGGTAGTTCCTCGGCATGCCTTCTTTTTTCACTTTCTCTTTTAGCAGCAAGTCTGGTTTCATGTTGCTCTGGTAGTTCCTCGGCACGCCTTCTTTTTTCACTTTCTCTTTTAGCAGCAAGTCTGGTTTCATGTTGCTCTGGTAGTTCCTCGGCACGCTTTCTGTTCTTTCTTTCTCTATCAGCCTCAAGCCTGTTTCCTTGCTGTTCTTTTGATTCCTTGGCACGCTTTCTTTTCTTACTTTCTCTATCAGCAGCAAGTTTTTTGGCATAGACTCTTTGAGCATCTTCCTCGGCTGTTGCCATTGTAAGTTCATCAGTCATTTTACAGTTAAACATTAATAGATTTCTACGTGAACGCATGTCTTAAATATCTTTAATGACGTCACCGTCATAACAAAAATGGCGACAACTAACTTCATGACCTCAGTCAACACACAAACATGACGTCACCCGACAGACAGACCCACACATCCACAGACAACTTATTTATATATATATATATATATATATATATATATATATATATATATATATATATATATATATATATATATATATATATATATATATATATATATATATATATATATATATATATATATATATATATATTTATATATATATATATGCAATGTAGTTGTGTCCCTGTGTCCCACCTGTGAATATAGATATAAGAGAAAAGATTTCTCTTTTCCTTATAGATATATATATGTTTTTAACTACGTAAAACTTGCGAATCTACAACATTCTTCGATGTCCCATTGTCTGTGCATATAAATAGATTGTCAGGTTTACCGACTCTTGAACATGCAACATAAAATTGTCCACGGGAAAACCAATCCGTATTCAGATCTATACCTCATTATTCTAATGATTGCCCTATAGCTTTGTTGAACGTGATTGCTGATCGAACATTCCCTGTGTCCCGGTCGTCATTTATATTCCCAGTATCCCGGTCGTCATTTGTGTCACAGTGTCCCAGTCTGTAATTTCTCTTTGAGTGTCCCGTTCGTCATTTATATTCCCTGTGTCTTGGTCGTCATTTGTGTCCCAGTGTCCCAGTCTGTAATTTCTCTTTGAGTGTCCCGGTCGTCATTTATACGACTGTAGTTTTACATAGTTAAAAACATATATATCATAACGAAAAGAGAAATCTTTTTTCTTTTATCTATGTTCACAGGTGGGACACAGGGACACAACTACAATGGCGCATAACTAATATGGCGCGTAAAGACTTACGCGCGGGGGCGAGGGGGCTTTTTGGGGGCGCGAAGCGCACCCACCAACAGCTAGTATATATATATACTAGCTGTTGGGGTGGCGCTTCGCGCCACCCCAACACCTAGTTGGTGGGGCGCTTCGCGCCCCCCCAAGCCCCCCCGCGCGCGTAAGTCGTTACGCGCCATATTAGTTACGCGCCATTGTAGTTGTGTCCCTGTGTCCCACCTGTGAATATAGATAGATTTATATATGTGTTTCAAACTACGTAAAAATTGCGAATATACAACATTCTTGGCTTTCCCATTGTCTGTCCATATACAAAGCCGTATGTACTAATAATGACGTCATATGCAAACGCTCTTTTTACAAACAAACAAACATGCATACACACAACTCGTTTTTATATAGATAGATAGATAGATAGATACAATACAAATTAACTACGTAAAACTTGTGAATATACAACAGTCTTCGCTGTCCCATTGTCTGTGTTGCAATCTTTTAAATTGAAAAAGCAGATCCGTTGGAATCATGGGAATGCGAGGAATAAGAACAGCCTCACCCTCATAAGGCCCTGTCAAGATTGTGGCCTCTATTAGGTTTTCCATTGTTTTTTTTTACGGCAAGTCGCGTGCCATTGCAAAGCTTTGGTGGGTTGATATTTCTTAAAAGTATTATTGGTACGCCTATTTTTAGTTGTAGCAAGTGTGGTGGAAACCCTGAAGGATCTATGGAATTTAAAAATTCAGATGGATAATTAACCGCTTCATTTGGTTCCGAAATACAAATTAACTGCGTAAAACTTGCGAATATACAACATTCTTCGCTGTCCAATTCTCGCTGCATATAAATAGATTGTCAGGTTTACCGACCCTCGAACATGCAACGTACAATTGTCCATGGAAAAACAATCAGTATTAAGATCAATACCACATTTTTTTAATGATTGACCTTGAGCTTTGTTAATGGTGATTGCAAATGCTAATCGAATTGGGAATTGCAATCTTTTAAATTGAAATGGCAGATCCGTTGGAATCATGGGAATGCGAGGAATAAGATCAGCCTCACCCTCAAAAGGCCCTGTCAAGATTGTGGCCTCTATTAGGTTTTCCATTGTTTTTTTTTACGGCAAGTCGAGTGCCATTGCAAAGCTTTGGTGGGTTTATATTTCTTAAAAGTATTATTGGTACGCCTATTTTTAGTTGTAGCACGTGTGGTGGAAACCCTGAAAGATCTATGGAATTTAAAAATTCAGATGGATAATTAACCGCTTCATTTGGTTCCAAAACTGTGTCGACTGACTTGTAAAGGACTGCCTGGTCTTGAATCTTGGTCAAAACAATATTGTTGATTTCGTGGACGTCTATATTTTTGGGTGCGAGAATCGCTCTTTCACTTAGCCATTTATTATTTTTATAATTTTTTAGAATATTCGGAAATACTTTTTCAATCAATTCATTTTTGGACGTCACTAAATTACAGAAATCAGCAGGTAGTTGTATACGTCCTGAAATTGAGTCTACTGGGAGCTTTCCGTTTCCCATTGCCAGCAATTGATCTGAAAATGTTTGACCAGAGTCATCGTTTTGCAATCGGACACGCATATTTGTAGTTAATTTTAATGTTTTTACGTGTGCCCATAGATAGATTGTC
>NC_088873.1:24190072-24204467 GCF_032884065.1 Artemia franciscana
TTAAAATTAACTACAAATATGCGTGTCCGATTGCAAAACGATGACTCTGGTCAAACATTTTCAGATCAATTGCTGGCAATGGGAAACGGAAAGCTCCCAGTAGACTCAATTTCAGGACGTATACAACTACCTGCTGATTTCTGTAATTTAGTGACGTCCAAAAATGAATTGATTGAAAAAGTATTTCCGAATATTCTAAAAAATTATAAAAATAATAAATGGCTAAGTGAAAGAGCGATTCTCGCACCCAAAAATATAGACGTCCACGAAATCAACAATATTGTTTTGACCAAGATTCAAGACCAGGCAGTCCTTTACAAGTCAGTCGACACAGTTTTGGAACCAAATGAAGCGGTTAATTATCCATCTGAATTTTTAAATTCCATAGATCTTTCAGGGTTTCCACCACACGTGCTACAACTAAAAATAGGCGTACCAATAATACTTTTAAGAAATATAAACCCACCAAAGCTTTGCAATGGCACTCGACTTGCCGTAAAAAAAACAATGGAAAACCTAATAGAGGCCACAATCCTGACAGGGCCTTTTGAGGGTGAGCCTGTTCTTATTCCTCGCATTCCCATGATTCCAACGGATCTGCCTTTTCAATTTAAAAGATTGCAATTCCCAATTCGATTAGCATATGCAATCACCATTAACAAAGCTCAATGGGAAAGCCAAGAATGTTGTATATTCGCAATTTTTACGTAGTTTGAAACACATATATAAATCTATCTATATTCACAGGTGGGACACAGGGACACAACTACAATGGCGCGTAACTAATATGGCGCGTAACGACTTACGCGCGCGCGGGGGCTTGGGGGGCGCGAAGCGCCCCACCAACTAGGTGTTGGGGTGGCGCTTGTGTGTATGCATGTTTGTTTGTTTGTAAAAAGAGCGTTTGCACATGACGTCATTATTAGTACATACGGCCTTGTATATGGACAGACAATGGGAAAGCCAAGAATGTTATATATTCGCAATTTTACGTAGTTTGAAACACATATATAAATCTATCTATATTCACAGGTAAGACACAGGGACACAACTACAATGGCGCGTAACTAATATGGCACGTAACGTCTTACGCGCGCGGGGGGGCTTGGGGGGGGCGAAGCGCCCCACCATCTAGGTGTTGGGGTGGCGCGAAGCGCCACCCCAACAGCTAGTATATATATATATATATATATATATATATATATATATATATATATATATATATATATATATATATATATATATATATACATACTAGCTGTTGGGTGGCGCTTCGCGCCACCCCAACACCTAGTTGGTGGGGCGCTTCGCGCCCCCCCCCAAGCCCCCCGCGCGCGTAAGTCGTTACGCGCCATAATAGTTACGCGCCATTGCAGTTGTGTCCCTATGTCCCACCTGTGAATATAGATAGATATATATATATGGTTTTAACTACGTAAAACTTGCGAATATACAACATTCTTTGCTGTCCCATTGTCTTTGCATATAAATAGATTGTCAGGTTTACCGACTCTTGAACATGCAACATATAATGGTCCATGGGAAAACAATCTGTATTCAGATCTATACCTCATGATTCTAATGATTGCCCTTGAGCTTTGTTGATGGTGATTGCTAATCGACCATTCCCTGTCCCGGTGTCCCGGTCGTCATTTACATCCCCCTGTTTCCCCCGGTGTCCCCGTTGTAGTTGTGTCCCTGTGTCCCGGTCGTCATTTATATTCCCTGTGTCCCGGGTCCTGGTCGTCATTTGTATCCCAGTGTCCCGGTCTGTATATACATTCGTTTTTTAGTTTTGTTTTTCTCCTTTATTTTTTTCCTTTTTTTTTCTTTTTTAGCTTATTTAGATTTTTAGATTTTTTAGTTTTTTTATTAGTTTTTAGGTTTTTTTTCTTTTTAGTTTTTTTGTCCCGGTCGTCATTTATATCCCCCTGTTTCCCCCGGTGTCCCCGTTGTAGTTGTGTCCCTGTGTCCCGGTCGTCATTTATATTCCCTGTGTCCCGGTCGTCATTCATTAGTTTTTCCCTTTTTTTTTTAGTTTTTTATTGGTTTTTACCTTTATTTTAGCTTATTTTCAGTTTTTTCCTTTTTTTTAGTTTTTTTTTTATTTTTTATTTTTTTTAGTTTTTTACCTTTTTTTAGTTTTTTTAGTTTTTTTAGTTTTTTAGCTTTTTTACTTTTTTATTAGTTTTTAGTTTTTTTGTAGTTTTTGCCTTTTTTTAGTTTTTTCAGTTTTTTTTTGTTTTTTATTGGTTTTTACCTTTATAGTTTTTTAGTTTTTTAGCTTTTTTATTTTTTTTATTAGTTTTTAGTTTTTTTTGTAGTTTTTGCCTTTTTTTAGTTTTTTCAGTTTTGACGTCACCTGATCCAGTTTTTTCAGGTGACGTCACCTGATCCATCCATCCATCCATCCACAGACAGACAACTTATTTTTATATATATAGATAAATAAGTTGTTTGTTTGTGTGTCTGTCGACTGACGTCATTATAAGGATTGAGCTGTATGTCGTCATGAAGTTAGTTGTCGTCATGTTTGTTATGACGAGGCTTAGTATTTGACGTCATTATAAGTATTTAAGAAGATCGTTCAAAGAGAAATTTTTAATTGTAAAATGAATGAAGAACCTACAATGGCAACAGCCAAGGAAGCTGCTCGAAGAGTCTATGCCAAAACACTTGCGGCTGATAGAGAAAGTAAGAAAAGAAAGTGTGCCGAGGAATCACAAGAACAGCATGAAAAAAGACTTGCGGCTGATAGAGAAAGTAAGAAAAGAAATCGTGCCGAGGTTTCACAAGAACAGCATGAAAACAGGCTTGCGGCTAATAGAGAAAGTATGAAAAGAAAGTTTGCCGAGGAGCCACAACAACAGTGTGAAATTAGGCTTGCGTCTCAAAGAGAAATCATTAAAAGAAAGCGTCCCGAGGAATCACAAGAGCAACCTGAAAATTTTCGCCTGGCATTCACGTACAGCCCATTCGATGATTATAGCTTGAGTAAATGTGTTCAAATCGGGACTATGTCTAAAATTTGTCCCTATTGCAAGGCCTTGAAATTCATGTTTCCAAATGACGTCGTTTGGAGCCCAAATCGAAAATCCAGATCAATTTTTGTCTACTTTCAAAGTAAAAGGGCAAATTTATCATAGAGCAGGGTCCCTTCTACCATTCTCAGGCGAGAATCATAAATTTTTACAATTGTAATTCATCAGTGACAGAAATTCTGAATTGAATGCACGTTGCGAAATTTCTCCCAACGTTGAAAGGACAATTGTTTCCCAATTGCAACATCTTTTCCACGAAAATAATAATTCAGTGCGTCTGTTCAAAACAGCCATTGATTTGATGCCTACTGATACGCATAAAATTGTTATTTCCGCTGACAAAACGCCTCCTGGCCAACATGTGCGTAGATACAATGCTCCAACTATCGACGAAGCGGCAATCGTTATGGTCGGTGATCAGTTTTTACCTCAAGATATTATTCTTCATAAGCGAAACGCCTAGTTGTTAAGAATTGCTGAAACTCATCGATGCTACGATGCCATACAATATCCTATCATTTTTTGGGATGGAGCCGACGGCTATCACTTTAATATTAAATTGCTGCATCCAGCCACTAACAAAGAAATGAATAAGAAATGCAGTGCAATGCATTATTATTCCTATAGACTAATGATTCGGCAGGATGAAGAAAATTATATTTTCAAATGGCGTGGATTGTTTCACCAATTCGTCGTTGATATGTATGCTAAAATTGAATCAGAACGTTTGCTATATATCCGCCTGAATCAGACCAAGTTCCGCTCTGAACAATACATTCATTTGCGAGATGCAGTTATAAATGACGGTAATACCACAAACGTTGGAAGATTAACAATTTTACCTTCGTCATATGCTGGCAGTCCCCGTCATATACATGAATATGCTCAAGATGCTATTGCGTATGTTCGTCTCTATGGTCGTCCAGATTTATTTATTACATTTACATGTAATCAATCTTGGGACGAGATACTGCAGCTTTTCCTTCAAGGACAATCGGCGGTTCATAGACATGACATTACGGCCCGTGTCTTCCGGCAAAAGTTGAAATCACTGATAAACTACATAATAAAACTTGAAGTGTTTGGGTCAGTGCGATGCTGGATGTACTCAGTGGAATGGCAAAAACGAGGTTTGCCACACGCACATATACTAATCTGGCTACATAAAAAAATTACTTCGAACGAAATTGATGATGTGATTTCCGCTGAAATCTATATATATAAAATACCTGATAAAAATGTCGATAAGGGGCTACATGATATTATTGTAAAAAATATGATACATGGACCTTGCGGTACACTGAACGAAAATTCACCATGCATGGCTAAAGGAAGGTGCACAAAGCAATATCCTCGACTTATCTATCTATCTATCTATCTATATAAAAACGAGTTGTGTGTATGCATGTTTGTTTGTTCGTAAAAAGAGCGTTTGCATATGACGTCATTATTAGTACATACGGCTTTGTATATGCACAAACAATGGGAAAGCCAAGAATGTTGTATATTCGCAATTTTTACGTAGTTTGAAACACATATATAAATCTATCTATATTCACAGGTGGGACACAGGGACACAACTACAATGGCGCGTAACTAATAAGGCGCGTAACGACTTACGCGCGCGGGGGGGATTAGGGGGCGCGAAGCGCCCCACCAAGCGCCACCCCTACAGCTAGTATATATATATATATATATATATATATATATATATATATATATATATATATATATATATATATATATATATATATATATATATATATATATATATATATATATATATATATATATATATATATATATATATATATATATATATATATATATATATATATATATATATATATATATATATATATATATATATATATATATATATATATATATATATATTGGTGGTGGGGCGTTTCGCACCCACCCCCCCCAAGCCCCCCCGCGCGCGTAAGTCGTTACGCGCCATATTAGTTACGCGCCATTGTAGTTGTGTCCCTGTTTCCCACCTGTGAATATAGATAGATTTATATATGTGTTTCAAACTACGTAAAAATTGCGAATATACAACATTTTTGGCTTTCCCACTACTGGGAGCTTTCCGTTTCCAATCGCCAGCAATTGTTCTGAAAAAGTTTGACCAGAGTCATCGTTTTGCAATCGGACACGCATATTTGTAGTTAATTTTAATATTTTTACGTGTGCCCATAAATTAGAATTTTTCAGGCAAGCATTCATTTCGTCTGCAGGAGTTAAACTACGTAAAAATTGCGAATATACAGCATTCTTGGCTTTCCCATTGTCTGTGCATATACAAAACCGTATGTACTAATAATAACGTCATATGCAAACGCTCTTTTTACAAACAAACAAACATGCATACACACAACTCGTTTTTATATAGATAGATAGATAGGTAGATACAATACAAATTAACTGCGTAAAACTTGCGAATATACAACCCTGTCAAGATTGTGGCCTCTATTAGGTTTTCCATTGTTTTTTTTTTACGGCAAGTCGCGTGCCATTGCAAAACTTTGGTGGGCTGATATTTCTTAAAAGTATTATTGGTACGCCTATTTTTAGTTGTAGCACGTGTGGTGGAAACCCTGAAAGATCTATGGAATTTAAAAATTCAGATGGATAATTAACCGCTTCATTTGGTTCCAAAACTGTGTCGACTGACTTGTAAAGGTCTCGAATCTGCCTGGTCTCGAATCTTGGTCAAAACAATATTGTTGATTTCATGGACGTCTATATTTATGGGTGCGAGAATCGCTCTTTCACTTAGCCATTTATTATTTTTATAATTTCTTAGAATATTCGGAAATACTTTTTCGATCAATTCATTTTTGGACGTCACTAAATTACAGAAATCAGCAGGTAGTTGTATACGTCCTGAAATTTAGTCTATCGTATCATAAATGTCTTTTTGTTCCGATGTTAACTTGGAAATGTTATTTTGTACATACGAGAATAGATCATTCATACTGTAACTTTTTTCACGATCCAATTCTACACATGTCGAAACAGCAGCGATACGGTTAGGTGAAGGCATTCCAAATCCTGAAGAGGTTTGTTTGCCATACGTACGCACAAATCTTCTATCATAACTAAAGTGTAGTTATAAATTTCTGATGTAAAATCAAAAGTCATATCTGACGTCTCTAACTGTTTTCGATGGAGTATATCTTCGGACATTTTTGACTTATATTTTTCCCATAACTCTGTAGGAGCTGATGGAGAGCAAGTTGTTAAAATGATGCCAAACAATGCACGAATTTGACTTGGGGTTGACGTTTCGCACTAATGGGGAATATGGAACAACCCACTGGTTATCTACTTCGATGGTGGTACCGTTGCCATTGTAGGTTCTTCAGTCATTTTACAATTAGAAATTTCTCTTTCAACGGTCTTCTTACAATTAAAAATTTGTCTTTGAACGATATTCTTAAATACCTGTGTCCTGGTCGTCATTTATATTCCCTGTGTCCCGGTCGTCATTTGTGTCCCGGTATCCCAGTCTGTAATTTTACTTTGAGTATCCCGGTCGTTATTTATATTCCCTGTGTCCCGGTCGTCATTTGTGTCCCGGTCTGTAATTTCTCTTTGAGTGTTTTTTCTTTTTAGTATTTTTTAGTTTTTTACATTTTTTCTTTTTTCAGTTTTCTTTTTCTTCTTTATTTTTCAGCTTTACTATGAAATACATATCGCCGAACCTTTGTTTTTTTTAACTAAAATCTGGTAGGCATTGATGACCTTATCCGAGTCAAAATCCCAATTCAATCATCATCGCTATCATTTTCAGTTTTGATATGTTTTGACTCTCGCTGTCCAGGTGGATCTTCATCTAACTGCGCGGTTTTGCGTTCTTTAGCCTCAAACCTGTTTCCTTGGTGTTCTTTTGATTCCTCGGCACGCTTTTTTTTCTGACTTTCTCTATCAGCAGCAAGTTTTTTGGCATAGACTCTTTGAGCATCTACATCGGCTTTTGCCATTGTAAGTTCATCAGTCATTTTAAACTTAAACATTAATAGATTTCTACGTGAACATATATGTCTTAAATATCTTTAATGACGTCACCGTCATAGCAAAAATGACGACAACTAACTTCATGACGTCAGCCGACACAGAAACATGACGCCACCTGATCCACAGACAGACACACAGACAGACAACTTATTTTTATATATATCTATATATATAAAAATAAGTTGTCTGTCTGTGTGTCTCATCTGGCTGTTGGGGTGGCGCTTCGCGCCACCCCAACAGCTAGTATATATATATATATATATATATATATATATATATATATTATATATATATATATATATATATATATATATATATATATATATATATATATATATATATATATATATATATATATATATATATATATATATATATATATATATATATATATATATATATATATATATATATATATATATATATATATATATATATATATATAATATATATATATATATATATATATATATATATATATATATATATATATATATATATATATATATATATATATATATATATAATCGTCTGTCCAATCGTCTGTGCATATAAATAGATTGTCAGCTTATATATCCCCCTTGTGCCCCCCGGCGTCCCCGTTGTAGTTGTGTCCCTTTGTCCCTGTCGTCATTTATATTCCCTGTGTCCCGGCCGTCAGTTGTGTCCAGGTGCCCCAGTCTGTAATTTCTCTTTGAGTGTCCGGTCGTCATTTATATATTAGTTACGCCATATTAGTTACGCGCCACTGTAGTTGTGTCTCTGTGTCCCACCTGTGAATATAGATATTTATATCTATATATATAAAAATAAGTTGTCTGTGTGTGTGTGGTTCTGTCTGTCGGGTGACGTCATGTTTGTGTGTCGACTAACATCATGTTTTTTAACTGACGAAATTACAGACAGGGACATCGGGACACATATGAAGACATGGACACTGGCACATAGGGAATATAAATGACGACACTCAAAGAGAAAGCGACCAGGACAAAAGGAATGTTCGATTAGCAATCACCATCAACAAACCACCGGGACACAAATGACGACCGGGACACAGGGAGTATAAATGACGACCAGGACATAAGTAAAAAACAACTGAAAAAAACTAAAAAAAAGGTAAAAACTACAAAAAAACTAAAAAGAAAAAAAAACTAAAAACTAATAAAAAAACTAAAAAAGCTAAAAAACTAAAAAAACTAAAAAAGAAAAAAAAATAAAAAAGGAAAAAAAATGAAAAATAAAGGAGAAAAACAAAACTAAAAAAACGAATGTATATACAGACCGAGACACCGGGATACAAATGACGACCGGGACGCAGGGAATATAAATGACGACCTGGACACAGGGACACAACTACAACGGGGACGCCGGGGGCACAGGGGGATTTAAATGACGACCGGGACACAAGGAATATAAATGACGCCCGGGACACTCAAAGAGAAATCACAGACTGGGACACCGGGACACAAATGACGACCGAGACACAGGGAATATAAATGACGACTGGGACACAGGGACACAACTACAAAGGGGACCCCGGGGGCACAGGGGGATATATAAATGACGACGGCGACACAGGGAATGGTCGATTAGCAATCACCATCAACATAGCTCAAGGGCAATCATTAGAATCATGATTCTAATGATTGCCCATCATTAGATGGGCAATCATCTAATGATGGGCAATCATTAGCAATCGATGCTAATGATTGCTAATGATTGTGATAAAAATATATATATAATATATTATATATATAATATATATATATTATAATATAATATATATTATATATATATATATATATAAAAATATAATATAATATATATATATATATATAAAAATATATATATATATATTTTTCCTGTCTGTAATTTCGTCAGTTGTTGGGTTATCAAATAATAACCCAACATTATTATTTGTTTTCCCATGGAAAATTATATGTTGCATGTTCAAGAGTCGGTAAACCTGACAATCTATTTATATGCACAGACAATGGGACAGCAAAGAATGTTGTATATTCGCAAGTTTTACATAGTTAAAACATATATATATATATATATATATATATATATATATATATATATATATATATATATATATATATATATATATATATATATATATATATATATATATATATATATATATATATATATATATATATAAATATATATATATATATATATATGTATATATATATATATACATATATATATATATATATATATATATATATATATATATATATATATATATATATACATATATATTTATATATATATATATATATATATATATATATATATATATATATATATATATATATATATATATATATATATATATATATATATATATATATATATATATATATATATATATATATATATATATATATATATATATATATATATATATATATATATATATATTCACAGGCGGGAAATAGGGACACAACTACAATGGCGCGTAACTAATGTGGCGCGTAACGAGTTACGCGCGTGGGGGGCTTGCGCGAAGCGCCACCCCAACACCTAGTTGATGGGGCGCTTAACCCCCCCCCAGACCCCCCAGCGCGCGTATGTCGTTATGCGCCATATTAGTTACGCGCCATTGTAGTTGTGTATATAGATAGATTTATATATGTGTTTCAAACTATGTAAAAATTGCGAATATACAACATTCTTGGCTTTCCCATTGTCTGTGCATATACAAAGCCGTATGTACTAATAATGACGTCATATGCAAACGCTCTTTTTACAGACAAACAAACATGCATACACACAACTCGTTTTTATATAGATAGATAGATAGATAGATAGATACAATACAAATTAACTGCGTAAAACTTGCGAATATACAACATTCTTCGCTGTCCAATTGTCGCTGCATATAAATTGATTGTCAGGTTCACCGACCCTCGAACATGCAACGTACAATTGTCCATGGGAAAAACAATCAGTATTAAGATCTATACCACATTTTTCTAATGATTGACCTTGAGCTTTGCTAATGGTGATTGCAAATGCTAATCGAATTGGGAATTGCAATCTTTTAAATTGAAAAGGCAGATCCGTTGGAATCATGGGAATGCGAGGAATAAGAACAGCCTCACCCTCAAAAGGCCCTGTCAAGATTGTGGCCTCTATTAGTTTTTCCATTGTTTTTTCTTACGGCAAGTCGCGTGCCATTGCAAAGCTTTGGTGGGTTGATATTTCTTAAAAGTATTATTGGTACGCCTATTTTTAGTTGTAGCACGTGTGGTGGAAACCCTGAAAGATCTATGGAATTTAAAAATTCAGATGGATAATTAACCGCTTCATTTGGTTCCAAAACTGTGTCGACTGACTTGTAAAGGACTGCCTGGTCTCGAATCTTGGTCAAAACAATATTGTTTTGACCTCTTTCACTTAGCCATTTATTATTTTTATAATTTTTTAGAATATTCGGCAATACTTTTTCAATCAATTCATTTTTGGACGTCACTAAATTACAGAAATCAGCAGGTAGTTGTATACGTCCTGAAATTGAGTCTACTGGGAGCTTTCCGTTTCCAATTGCCAGCAATTGATCTGAAAATGTTTGACCAGAGCCATCGTTTTAAAATCGGACACGCATATTTGTAGTTAATTTTAATATTTTTACGTGTGCCCATAAATTAGAATTTTTCAGGCAAGCATTCATTTCGTCTGCAGGAGTTGATCTAGGTATTATAGGTAATGTTTGCCCTAAATCTCCCGCAAGCAATATTAATGTGCTGCCAAAGGGTTTCGACTTCCCTCTCAAATCTTTCAAGCATTGATCCAGAGCCTCGAGCGATTTTTTGTGTGCCATTGTGCACTCATCCCAAATAACAAGTTTGCATTGCTGCAATACTTTACCCATCCCAGATGATTTGGAAATATTGCACGTGGGAGTTTCTGTAGAATGCAAATTCAGAGGCAATTTCAAAGCGGAATGAGCAGTTCTTCCACCAGGCAGCAATGTTGCGGCTATTCCGGACGACGCAATTGCCAACGCTATATCATTTTTTGATCGAATTGATGCCAGAATCAATTTTATCACAAGCGTTTTACCAGTACCTCCTGGCGCATCCAAAAAGAAAATTTCTCCAACGTTCTTATCGACACAACGCATTATCGTATCATAAATGTCTTTTTGTTCCGACGTTAACTTGGAAATGTTATTTTGTACATACGACAATAGATCACTCGTACTGTAACTTTGTTCACGATCCAATTCTACACATGTCGAAACAGCAGTGATACGGTTAGGTGAAGGCATTCCCAAATCCTGAAGAGGTTTGTTTGCCATACGTACGCACAAATCTTCTAAAATAACTAAAGTGTAGTTATAAATTTCTGATGTAAAATCAAAAGTCATATCTGACGTCTCTAACTGTTTTCGATGGAGTATATCTTCGGACATTTTTGACTTATATTTTTCCCATAACTCTGTAGGAGCTGATGGAGAGCAAGTTTTTAAAATGATGCCAAACAATGCACGAATTTGACTTGGGGTTGACGTTTCGCACGCGTCATTGATGCAGTTATCCCAGTGTTGGTCATTCTCCAATAAATTCAGAGCTTGGCATGCACTACGGTAAGTTTCATGTATAGTACCGTTTACAGTTCTCAAATACTCAAAGGATGTCGGACCGGGTACATTCACCAAAAGCAGGCGTAGAAAGAAGCATTCATGTTGATTGGGGTGAACGGTGTAGAGTCTTCCTATCGTGGTATCTTTTAAGATGGTAGGTTGGCCGTCGACTGACTTACCCTGTTTTCGACGTTCAAATACTTTATTTTTAGCATTCCACGTGTAATACGAAGGCACTTCAGTATACAGCAGTTTTTCTGCAAAAGAATCATTTTCGCAAAGCGAAAAAAAGCTGTTAATATTGTATCTGGTGGATTCAGGGCTCTTTGTTGCACATTGGTTTCCGTGAAATAAACACGTTGACCATTCTGTAAATGTACCGCTAAGTGAACAACAGCTGGACTACGTTCATGTATCGGAAATGAAAGAATTCGCCAAACAGCTTCATTACTGCTTATGTGTCTTCCAGCCTGATATTGTACGATTTCGTCGAAATCTTTGATTTCGGGCTGCAAGCCAAAAACTGCCATGTCACTGCCTTTGTTGACGTATTTACATATGTATTTGATTGCCTTTACGGAGTTACAGTATTCAACGTTTATGTGTGCATTAAATGTTTTAGATAATAATGGGGAATATGGAACAACCCACTGGTTATCAACTTCGATGGTGGTACCGTTACGCTTCTTTATTATTGCTGTTTTACCGCCATCTTCAGTAGATCTTCTTCTATATTGTGGGTAACCATCATTCCCAGTAATTGTGTTTGATACTAAAAGTCGAGGATATTGCTTTGTGCACCTTCCTTTGGCCATGCATGGTGAATTTTCTTTCAGTGCACCGCAAGGTCCATGTATCATATTTTTTACAATAATATCATGTAACCCCTTATCGACATTTTTATCAGGTATTTCAGTGGAAATCACATCATCAATTTCGTTCGAAGTAATTTTTTATGTAGCCAGATTAGTATATGTACGTGTGGCAAACCTCGTTTTTGCCATTCCACTGAGTACATCCAGCATCACACTGACCCAAACACTTCAAGTTTTACTATGTAGTTTATCAGTGATTTCAACTTTTGCTGGAAGACACGGGCCGTAATGTCATGCCTATGAACCGCCGATTGTCCTTGAAGTAAAAGCTGCATTATCTCGTCCCAATATTGATTACATGTTTCTGTAATAAATAAATCTGGACGACCATAGAGACGAACATACGCAATAGCATCTTGAGCATATTCATGCATATGACGGGGACTGCCAGCATATGACGAAGGTAAAATTGTTAATCTTCCAACATTTGTGGTATTACCGTCATTTATAACTGCATCTCGCAGTTAGTGCTGGATTCATCAATTTAATATTAAAGTGATAGCCGTCGGCTCCATCCCAAAAAATGATAGGATATTGTAGGGCATCGTAGCATCGATGAATTTCAGCAATTCTTAACAACTGAGCGTTTCGCTTATGAAGAATAATATCTCGAGGTAAAAACTGATCACCAACCATAACGATTGCCACTTCGTCGATAGTTGGAGCATTGTATCTACGCACATGTTGGCCAGGAGGCGTTTTGTCAGCGGAAATAACAATTTTATGTGTATCAGTAGGCATCAAATCGATGGCTGTTTTGAACAGACGCACTAAATTATAATTTTCGTGGAAAAGATATTGCAATTGGGGAACGATTGTCCTTTCAACGTTGGGAGAAATTTCGCAACGTGCATTCAATTCAGAATTTCTATCACTGATGAAGTACAATTGTAAAAATTTATGATTCTCGCCTGAGAATGGTAGAAGGGACCCTGCTCTATGATAAATTTGCCCTTTTACTTTGAAAGTAGACATAAATTGATCTGGATTTTCGATTTGGGCTCCAAACGACGTCATTTGGAAACATGAGTTGTATTTTCTGATTTTTGACAAAAAACGCTTAGATTCTGACGTAGTTCCAGTAAGGAAAGTCTTCAATGGCTCTGGTGGTGCAGCCAATAGAGGAAGTTTAACTTTTCCTGAGGCGCAACACATTCCCATTGTTTCACCATTGAATTTCAAGGCCTTGCAATAGGGACAAATTTTAGACATTGTCCCGATTTGAACACATCTACTCAAGCTATAATCATCGACTGGGCTGTACCTGAATGCCAGGCGATAACTTTCAGGTTGCTCTGATTCCTCGGCACGCTTTCTTTTCTTACTTTCTCTATCAGCAGCAAGCCTGATTTCTTGCTGTTCTTGTGATTCCTCGGCACGCTTTCTTTTCTTACTTTCTCTATCAGCAGCAAGCCTGATTTCTTGCTGTTCTTGTGATTCCTCGGCACACCTTTTTTTTTCACTTTCTCTTTTAGCAGAAAGTCTGCTTTAGCGTTGCTCTGGTAGTTCCTCGGCACGCTTTCTGTTTTTTCTTTCTCTATCAGCCTCAAGCCTGTTTCCTTGCTGTTCTTTTGATTCCTTGGCACGCTTTCTTTTCTGACTTTCTCTATCAGCAGCAAGTTTTTTGGCATAGACTCTTTGAGCATCTTCATCGGCTTTTGCCATTGTAAGTTCATCAGTCATTTTAAATTTAAACATTAATAGATTTCTACGTGAACATATATGTCTTAAATATCTTTAATGACGTCACCATCATAGCAAAAATGACGACAACTAACTTCATGATTAAGTATCTTTAATGACGTCACCGTCATAGCAAAAATGACGACAACTAACTTCATGACGTCAGTCGA